>NC_064214.1:3626557-3928730 GCF_023101765.2 Spodoptera frugiperda | reverse complement strand
TTTGTAACCTAAGTAATGTCAGTATGTTATGTGTGAAATTGCTTCCGTTGCCTCTAATCCAATTTAGTTGCGGCAGGGTGTGTGTAAATTGAGCGTGATTCGAGTGCAACACTTTTGTTAAATTACTACTTTACACGTTATACACATAGGATGTTGCTCTTAATAATTTTACAACGTAATTAGCACGAAGCGTAAATCGTAATTGGTATTGTTATTCATGCACAGATTTCTGAGAAAAAGTCGTGTATGTAGTAACGTAACTGAAGAAAATTGTGATTCTTAATGAAACACGTAACGGACGTAAACAATCATCGGAAAATAACTCGAGAACGAACACCTTAAATCCGGTCCGCTACGTTAATCGCTGACCGTGTAGGCACGGACTAATGCCGTCGTCCGCGCTTTTTGCTATCAGATAATTCAACGCTATTTCAGGACGCACTTTTTCGCCTTAGCGTGATCACTACACGAGGATTTACAGGGATTCAACGCGAACTACCAATAGAAACCTTTAATGACCGCAGACATTAGGAAAGAATTGCTTGAAAAACAACACAAAATAAACGAGAGATAGAAAATAAGATTAGGGGGAATATTGACTTACTCCACACAAGTATAAAATAAATGTAACGGGTTTCTTTTCCGCAAGACGTAGGCTTATTCGACGAAGTAATTTTGAGAGTAATGCAATGTAATTGAACAGATTTACTTGAGGAAAAAAAATATTGAAGGATGTATTCCGTTCAAGTAACGAGGGATTTGTAGAGCAGCTTTGACATCAATAGGTTTGTTTGTAAGAGAAAACTGACTCTGGATAATGATTCCGCTTCTAAGAAACGAAACGTCGCACTAACGACTGCGATGCTTACCTGAAATAGAAGAACATCTGTTAGTGAAAGAAAACACGGAGTTATTGTTGCAATAGTTGAAAGGGTTTGTGGGGAAGACCTCACAGCGCACAGGGTACAAGAAGGGTGAGAATAAAATACATACTCTAAGGTCATTTAATCAGTGAAACATACACGCAATAATTTCCCATCCTTTACAGATGGCTCAGAATCAACCAGATTTTTCACAATTCGTATAATATTGAACTGACCACAAATAAGCAAACGACCGAGCACAAATTCAAACTTTTACTTTTAGGTAATAAAACTAGACAAAAACAAAGTTATACACGGCCTGGCAGACGACTAAACGTGACAGGAATATAAGATTAGCTTAAAAAATTTGCAACCGAACACCACATCCAGACTAACGATTCCCTGTCATTTGGAACACAGTAATGTATTCGATTTCTTCGAAATGCCGAAGTTCTGGAAAGCCAAATATTTCGAATAAGGACGTCAGACCGAAACCTTCTTTGAATTCCGGCACGCCAACATTAGTAAACGCTAACGTCTACGTGACATAACGCCATCTTGATTTCAGAATATTATAAACAGCTATTTATTGTGAAATATTGCTAAAATATTCTGACAATAAATAAAAAGTCGAGTCGTTGACTGGCATTTCAATTTGCCAAGGCCAAATTATTTATGAGATTTTTGATTCAGAATTTCCGTTTCCAAATTACCACGGGGCAAGTTTAGCAAGACAAATATTTGTATGCTGGTTAGTTTGTATCGTGTTCGACTGTTTACTTGTTTGATGTTCGTATCTAAATCTTAGAGGATACAAGATCAATTTTGATAGTGAGATATGGCTGGTAAACCATTAGTATTTGCTTAATTATTTCCCATAAAACGATAAACTTGAGATTATCAGTGACAATCTACTATTGGACTCCACATAAGAGACTGCCAGAACATCCAGGCAACCAGGTTGAATATCAAATAAATATTATAGGTAGCATGCTTTCAATCAATTATCTACATTCCACATTAATAAACTTTCATTAATAGATTACAAGTGTACGTTTCAAGTATCCTTATCTTAATCATAATTATATTAAAATGCTTTGTAACATAGTTTAGCATCTCTGAAGCCGAGACGAGCACTTGAGCATCTCTCGACGGCCATAATCTCGAAGCTATTTCCGATCTTATAGCTACTTGGAATTGTTTGAATAACAAACGTATTAATTAGATTACGTGCAATAGTTACTGTATTGGCTTTTACATACATATATATATTACCATACGGCAGTCTCCCATGGGGGACTATAAATACTATCTAGTACATAGTAGGTAAACCGTAGTAAAAGTCAAATTAAATTATAGACCACATAAATCGATAATTAATGACATAGCAACAACGACAAACAGATTAAGGAATACATTAAGTGAATTAAAAAAAAAATCTTAGATATTAAGTACATACTTTCGCACCTACTCCGATGTATCAATTTTCAACTTTATACTAAAACAATAAAGTTAAAAATGTGTTAATTGCCCATTGAAAATTATGGCCATATATTTTTTTGCTGTTCGTTGCGTTCTTGTTGGCAAAGGCCGTTCAGTTATGATGACATTGAAACAAGGAATTGCGATAGGCCCGTTCTACAATACTAATTGCATTACGTATTTAAAATCGTGCGGTAAACAAGAGCGAACTCAATATTTATTTATAATCGTAATTAGCACGTGTGTGTTCCAACCTTGATTTCATTCACTTAATAATTTCAATTAGAAGGCATTTAATCTTGATTAAAATATTATTTTAAGAATTTTACTAAGTAGGTAAATGTACCAAAACATAACAGCACAGACTCTAACTGCCGTGCTCAGAGATATTTAATGATTACGTTAACTATTCCTTAGTAACAATTTTGTAACGAAAACTGTTGCTCACGGCTGGGTTAAGTCGCCATTATATGATTTTGAGTACGGCGACAAAACCGTCAATTTTATAAAGAAAAATGGATTTTTAATTGTATAATAAAACCCATAAAGATTCATCATCATCATCAGCCTATAGCAGTCCACTGCTGGACATAGGCCTCCCCAATTGTTCGCCACTTTGCTCTATCACTAGCGACTCGCATCCAGCTCCTGCCAGCCATCCTGCGCAGATCGTCACTCCACCTCGCCTGGGGGCGTCCTACACTACGTTTACCGAGACGCGGTCTCCACTCCAGGACTCGCTTACCCCAACGGTTGTCGGTCCTGCGGCTAATATGGCCGGCCCACTGCCACTTCAGCTTGCTGATCCGCTGGGCTATGTCGATCACCTTGGTTCTCTGCCGAATCACTTCGTTTCGAATGCGATTTCGGAGAGAGACACCGAGCATAGCCCTTTCCATAGCCCGCTGAGCGACTTTGAGTTTGTGGACCAGTCTAGCCGTAAGTGTCCACGTTTCGGCACCGTATGTCATTACGGGTAGGACGCACTGGTTAAAGACTTTCGTCTTTAGGCACTGTGGGATTGACGATGAGAAGACTCGACGGAGTTTTCCGAAAGCTGCCCAACCCAACTGAATTCTCCTATTCACCTCATCCTCAAAGTTGTTTCTACCTAACTGCAACGTTTGCCCGAGGTAGACATATTTCTGAACAACTTCGAGGACGGCTCCGTGAGTCGCAATCGGTTCCGGTAGAACATGTTCATTGAACATGACCTTGGTTTTGTCCAAGTTCATCCGTAGGCCGATGCGTGCAGAGGAGTCAGCCAGGTCGTTCAGCATCCCTTGTAGGTCCTGCAGCGTTTCTGCCATTATGACGATATCATCTGCGAATCGCAAGTGAGAGATGTGTTCGCCATTGATATTGATGCCACGTCCTTTCCAGTGCAGCGTCTTGAACATATCCTCCATTGCATTAGTGAACAGTTTCGGGGATATGACGTCCCCTTGTCTCACTCCTCGATGCAATGGTATGAGACGTGTTTGCTGATTCTGTACTTGGACGGACATAGTGGCGGCTTCGTAAAGACATCTCATCACTTGGATGTATCGCCAATCAACCTGGCATCGCTGCAAGGACTCCAGGACAGACCAGATTTCTACCGAGTCAAAGGCCTTCTCATAGTCCACAAATGCTAGGCACAGGGGCTGATTATACTCTTCGGTTTTCTGTATAATCTGCCGCACTGTGTGGATGTGGTCTATGGTGCCGTATCCGCTCCGAAATCCAGCCTGTTCCGGTGGTTGGAATTCGTCGAGTCTTCGCGCAAGACGGTTCGTGATCACTCTTGAGAACAGCTTATAGACGTGGCTTAGAAGCGAAATGGGTCGATAGTTCTTCAGAAGGCTTTTGTCCCCTTTCTTGAAGAACAAGACGACCACACTTCTGCTCCACGCCTCTGGAGTTCTCCTTCAAATAGGACAGCGTTAAAAAGCTTTTGGAGCTCCCTCAGTACGGGTTTGCCTCCAGCCTTTAGCAACTCTGTGGTAACGCCGTCCTCTCCAGGGGCTTTTCCATTTTTAAGCTGCCCAAGAGCAATCTCGACTTCGCCAATGCTGACTTCTGGCAGGTCTTCAGTGAAATGGCGCGTTAATGTAGCTCTAGAGTCCTCATTTTCGGGATCAGGGCGAGATGCATGCGAAGCGTATAACCGGCTATAGAAGTCCTCTATTTCCGAAAGAACCGCCGGCTTAGAGGCAACAACTTCTCCAGTTGCTGTGGTCAGTTTCGTCAGGTGGCTTCTGCCGAGAGATTGTACGAACACCTTAGACCCCCGATTCTGCTCGATGGCTTTTTCAATAGAAGCGGTATTAGAGCACCGGAGGTCGTGCCGCACGCGTTTGTTGATCTCCCGGTTCAGTGCTCGTTTTCCTGACGAAGTGACGGGTGGGTTTTCACGTCGTTTCCTCATCAGCCCCAGGGTCTCCTCGGAAAGTTTAGACTTCCTGCCCTTACGTCGCATGTTACAGAATCTCGTACCTTCGTCCCTGAGGACTCGAACTACATTTTCTAGGTTCTGGTTAACGTCCGTTGTGGTTTCCAAGGCAGCAAATCGGTTTTCCAGATTAAGCTGGAACGTTTCAGATCCAGTGATGGTTTGGAGCATAGTAGGTCGGAGCCTGGACTTCATCAAACGGACACGTTCGGCTTTAAAGTCGATATTCAGAGTGCCTCGGACAAGTCTGTGATCACTGCCGGTGTTAAACCTGTTGATCACGGAGACATCTCTGAATATGTATCGCCTGTCCGCTATGATGAAGTCGATCTCATTTTTTGTCATAGTGTCGGGGCTCCGCCAGGTCCACTTCCTTTGGGGCTGCTTTTTGAAAAACGAGTTCATCAAGAACAGCCCCTCTCGTTCGAGGAAGTTGACCAGCATCCGCCCCCTATGGTTTCTGACTCCAAAACCATGGGATCCTACTACCGATTCACTGCAATTCTGTACTCCCACTTTAGCGTTAAAGTCTCCCATGACAACATTGTAGTGGGTCCATAAAGATTAAAACCCATTATTTACCTACTAATGTTTATAAACATTATAACAGCAGTGCAAGAGTACAATTACTACTACTATGTACATACTAATACTACACAATGTTTATATATTATTTTCATTACACGTGCTTGTTCAATTGTATGTTTGTAAATATCGATCGTATATTTTGATTCGAGTACAAGAAGACCTCGTAAATAAACGTAGTTTATCGATTAACCTTTGTATTTAACTTTCCATAAATAGAAGCATTAATTAATTTAGTAATCTGTTCATTCATATACTTTATGCCAAGGCTTAAGTAAATTCTATGATTTTGGGCTCGATAGGTCAGACAAATTAAACTTTGTACGATTAATAAATTTAGTTTGACTGACTTTTACTGAACTAGGTTTTTGTCTTTGTTACACAGATGGGGCCCAGTAGGGTTGATGCCTGATCCGGAGCTGCTGACAACCTAGCGGGTTTACCGAGGCTCCGGCTCCAAAAGCAGGTGTAGGAACGGGGTGATTTTTAGTCAGAAAGAGTCAGACACTCGCCTCTCCAAGGTGAGAGAAGTCATGGGATGATTTTCCCCCCATAAAAAACAGTACCAAACACGAAACATTCATTAAATCAATGCATTCCATTCATTAGATAATAATATTAATAATTTCTATGCTAAACATGTTATGTAATAGGGAATGATCATCATTATACACTCACAGGCACATTTAACCGCCCACCTTGATTTTCTTGATTTTCTCATACACTACTTAAATCTGGGAAAGTTTGATATTTTTTTTAAAAACTAGACACATTTTGTTAATTAAATACTGTGCAGTAATGTTAAAAACTGAATTTATTCATCACTTAAATAAAAAAAAAGCAATTTTAGAGGTTTCTGTAGAAAACTCTTGTTTTACAATATTTGTTATTTTTCAGTTTCTGGGCTCATTTATTGAATTTTAATAATGGGTGTTACCTCCCCGGGCTCTGATGACTTCTTGCAGTTTTGCAGTCGGTTTGGAAGGCCACCAATGACATCTTGGATGTCGGATTGAGGAAGTTGTGTCACTCCTGAACTGCAGCAATCTTGTGCTCCCCAATCGTCGTTGGTGCGGGAACCCTTGCTCGAACTCATCGTTTAAGGTTGACCCAGATGTGTTCAATTGGATTGAGGCCAGGGCTGCGTGCTGGCCACGGGAATATTCGTATACCGACCTCGTCCAGGTACTGGGCCACTATTCTAGCGACATGACATCGTGCATTGTCGTGCATTAATTGAAAATTTTCACCAATAAATGGTGCAAATGTCACGATATGGTCTTGAAGACCCTCTTCCAGATCCCTGTATGCAATAACACTACACCTATCAAACCCTACAAGATCGGTACGAGCGTCGTAACTGATGCCGCCTCAAATCATTATTGAACCCCATGATAACCCACAGTTTCCATATCGTACACGGGGCAAACCTCCCATTTGGTCGTGTATACACTCGCTGACGCCTATCTGGACCTCATAGGGCTATTCTGCTTTCGTCTGAAAACAGAACGGCCTTCCATTGGTCTGTAGACCAGTTTGCGTATTCTGGCGCAAATTGAATTCGCGCTCTACGGTGCTGTGTGAGCAATTCTGGGGCACGTGCTGGACGAAACGCAGTTAGGTTCCTCTCTGCCAACCTTCTTCTCGCTGTTCGTTCACTTACACTGAGATTTCTCACTTCAAATAGGCGAGTTCTAACCTCGGGAGCTGTGGTAAAGCGATTTCTCAATACATTGTTCACAATGAAACGATCGTCCTGAGCCGATGTGCACCGATGACGGCCTTGTCTCGGTCTCCGCGTGTAGGAACCCGTCTCCCGAAAGCGTCTGATAGCATCCCGTACAGTGATTCGAGGTACACCAAGCATCCGAGCAATGCGACGTTGGCTGTACCCAGCATTGGCAAAAACTATGGCTCTTGCAGCTCCAGTTGCATCCAGTGGCACTTTTATTCGATTACAATAATCAAGGGGGTGCTCTGACAGGAAGTTAAGCAAAATGGTAATCACACCAAAAAAAGCAGGATAATCGGATTAAAACTCACACTAACCCGATCGCTGAGAATGTAAAATTTCGACTAAGTTACAAAAATGCATCTGAATGCACGAACTTCTAAAAATAAGGGTCAAAGTGTTTAATTTATTGCCAAAATAGCCACTTGAAACATAACAGCCATCGGGATAAACATTCCTTATCGCAAACTAACGCGGTGACGTATTTCTAAGGTGGGCGGTTAAATGTGCCTGTGAGTGTAGTAATAAAGAGAAATACTTTCTACCATAACGGGTTAATTTGCATTAGTATACATAATGTTTATATTTTATTATATTGACGTAACTGTATATAGAAATTGTTAATGAATTCATTAAAGGTTGTTTATGGGATAAATATTCTAATACAGATGAGTTATGACAGCAAAGCTAAGCAAAATTGACATAATTCATCAAGTCATCAAAGATTACTTTCTATCCGCACAATCGTGAATGAATAACAGAATAAAAGTAAGAAGATGATCATAAACAGACGCCATATTACATGAACAAAGTACCATAGCATCATTGTTTAGAGACACTTTATCTAGATAACTAACTTATAGCAGCTTATAAGACAGACGAAACTACGCCATTTCGAAAAACTTACACAGTTAAGTAACAAAAACCCGCATAAAATCCAAAGCAGTCATAAAGCTAAGAAAGGGCCCACAAAAGACGTATATCTCTACAATAGTAAAGTGACGGTGCAGAGAATGCACTTCAAAACTACTAAAGACTGGGAGCGAAGTACTCTTTGTATTGAAGAATGGAATGGACGCGTCATCATGTGGGAACTATATCATAGAGAATATTATATAGGTATCAGCCATGGCCCAGTAATAAAAGGTTTATTTTTATTCCATTTCTTCTTTACGAGAGAGTTATAACTTTAGAAGGTTTTTTCCCGACCTTGAAACAGTTTACTTCGCTCTATTAATCATAGCCTCGTCCATTTATACTTATTTTATGTTCGCCATTGAAGGAATATTTGTACGTGTACTATGTAGTTACAGCGTCTACGCGTTTGTGCACACATTCAAAGGTCGCCTAGACCCTAATTAGTAACAAGACTCAGTTAATAAACGCACATGTCCCGGATTGGGAGATCGGGCCTTTGGGCCGCTTAATCCTACATATCGTAACCAACCGCACTAATTGTACACGTCGTCGCGTTGACCCCCAACTGATGGCATACCCGTATGCAAATGAATAACTTGGGTGCTGTAGAGGTGTAATGTCGGAAAGGACGCATAATTAAAAGGTAAGTTAATTGTGCGATGTTCGCCGCAGTTAGTTTACCAGTAATTTGTTACGTTATGAATGGCCTCTTTGTTAACCCAATTTGTTTTAACGAGATAACTCAATTTATTAAACTCATTTATTTTATGTAATACGCCAAAAAGGACCAGGTCGGTAGACTGGTAGGAGAGTAATCCTAAAGCTCTGACAGTTCAATTAATAACTTATTTCTTACTCTGACAATAACTAAAATTACAGATTATACGTTTTATAGTATTTTTACATGTAATCAGTAACTACTTGAAAACGTGTAATTTCACATCAAGAATGTGCACCAATAAAACAATTTATTTTCTTTTCACTGTCAGTTGACCTTGGAGGCCGTTCTAACTTATATTTTAATCAGAAATCATCAGCATAACATTAAGAATTTAGGACATTACCACACTCTGACAAAATAGTACGTAGACGTAGGTAACATAAGGAGATATTTTCTCATATTTCTATACGTGGTCTGGTTATATTAAAGTTCGTTCAACTTCAACCTAAATAGCACGGTACGAAGGGGATTTAATCACGGTCGCGGGCATTGGTAGTGTTTCATAAAATTCAACGTTCGCCCCGTTTCGCTTATAACACGAGATCCACTGAACCGATTCTGATCGGATTTTTAATATACTCGAATGCAGCTATTGCTTATAGACCATTTACCTTTTCACTGGAACGAGATACACGACGAATTGATACGCAAGAGATGGTAATAATTTAGTCATGAAGAAATTTTTATTTCGGCTAAGAATTGGGTTAAGAAAAGAACGTAAAGCCCAAAAGGTTTAGCAAATAAAGTTTAGACTAAAAATTATGAATATTCTAAAGAAAGCTTCTGTGAAGTTCCCTTTCCTTCTGTGAAATGCCTGAAAGAACAATACTGTTTTAAAATATCAATGAAGCACGATCCAAGAACTGATTCAGATTAGATAGACATTTTCAAAGACGGACAGCAAAAATGAGAATTGAAATTTCATCTTAACACAATCAAACGTTTCAGGGAAAATGTATGAAGAGAAATGTTGAGAACATAAAAAAGATGTATTCGTTGCTCCCGTCATTCAGAGTGCGAATAGTCAGAATTATCTCCACAGTCGAATGGATGAATAGGTACTCAAGTGGCAGGGACGCTCAAGGGCCATAAGCCAAGCATCTCTGAACATACTAATTGAAAACGTGACAAGTACAACGACTCAGATTCATGGTCAGGGTTGTCAAAAGAAAATGACAAGTATTTTTGTTAGATAGGAAAATATTTGAGGGCCGTACAAGTTTCGTTTATTATAAAATTGATTCATAGAAACTTTTTTTTCACATTTTTCACAAGGCGTAGATATATAATCTTAGGACTTTTGAAAATGCTGCTCATCTCTTTTGTGAAAGATACTTCCTACTCTTACTACCTTTTTTATCATTTATATATTTTAATATACCAAAAAGCTTGTTAAATTAAACCATGTTCATAACATAAAAGTAGTTAGTAAAAATTATGTAATAAAGTCAGCCAAATGATTTCTAAACGAAATCAAATAATTGAAAAATGAATCTTCAATTTTTATCTATGCGCTCAATAACAACTTCAATTTGAAGCATTTTAGCAAAAAATCTTGAAACGATATTCTTTCTGATAGACCCTCTTAAGTTCAACGCGGCAAGTGTGCCACTGGGAAACCTGTTCGAAAATAAATGGAAGTAGAAATGTCTATTACGTAACAGCCCTGAGACGCAGCCAATATTATTGATCCCCACCGTAATACTATTGCTTGAGGAAGTCCTCAGCTGTAATGAAAATGTTGCCTTTTTCGTGACTAGCTGTTATTAATTTGAACTCAAAGTACTCCATCATTACGATTACTTATTCAGTGACAGCAAGGTTAACTCAAATTCAATGAAGGATTATTGTAGTCTCGCATGACTAGACAACTATTTGGTAAGAGTAATCGATTGTACGGAAAATTGATTACGAAGTAAGTAAATCTACAATCGACGAGCCAGTAATAGTTCTGAAGAGTATTAAGTACTATTCATTCTGTTATAGATAATCTAACTAATGGTAAATTGATTGGTTTTGTAAATGGTGTCATATTTTTATGAGAAATTCTGAAACGAGGTACTCGATCGTTGACGGTTCAAAGTGTATTCTTTATTTATTATTCAACTGATTTGTTGTATTTATTATTGGAATTTCCTTATAAAACATTAATATGATAAACTGAAAGGTATTCGAAATACAGACTCACACATTAGTTACACAGACACACATACGTAGCACTCAAACATAATCTAAAGCGAAAGTACTCCTCTTCAAATGACTACGAACAAACACAATTAAGGTAGGTTACTCAAAATCCCTTCATTTAACACCTGACCTCAATGATTGTCATTTCACATTCTGTCCCAAATGTATTAACATTAAGGCTATAACTATGAAAGGTCGTAATGGCTGAACATATTAGAACTTGTCTAAATTAAGCAGAACGTGTCTCCAAATGTCTGAGGTGATTACTTTAAAGACTGCCGTTAGCTGGCGGGATCACGAAATCCGTAGGCATTAGGATCTAACAGACATGATCTGGCTTCCTTATTCGGTATAAGCAATGACCATTTCCTTTCGGGCGCATCGTGGAGTGGAAGTAATTTTCAACAGACAACATTAAGGAATTAAGGAACACAACGACGATGTTTACTTGATGCCTGGCTTCAGTTAATAACTTGAAACACGAACATAAAACATCAAAGTCTCGTCAGATAAAAGAACGTCTAGTTTAATTAATGGTGCTCTTACTAACATTTGTGCTAAATGCCTGTGTGGATCAATCACAGTATAAGTGAAAGAAGCTCAAGAAAATATCAATTTCGAATAAATAGGCTTTATTAACGAGCTGTTGTAATATAATCTAGAAAATCCCTGAGCGCGATCCATCATAGGCACGTCAACAGAAACAAAACGTCACACTGACACGTGTCGCAGTTTGCGCCGAACGAAACAAACACACGAAGAGCAAAAACGAACCGACGCGACGCGATTAAATATGATGGACGACCGATGGTAAATAACGAAACGACCTAACCGTTCCACTAACGATCCCGATACGAGCCATCGCATGTTTCATACGCTGAATTTTATTGAGCAGATAAGTGTTAAAAATTATGTTCCGAAAAAAATAAACGATGACAATCGCAATTCTCCTAAGGATAAAGTTTAAAAAAACTTCGCAAAGGAAGTCGTTCGATCGTATCAATCACTTTGTAATCGGTACGTAAAAGCAGCAATCGAAAGAAACAACGTTCGAAGGGATCGAATAAACAAAAAAGCGTCGGAAATCGACGAGACTGTATCACAATAGCACAAAGGAAAAGGAGCGGACGTCGGAACGAAAGAAAAACATGAAGGTGGAAACATCAGCGAGAATATTTTTCTTCTCGACATTAAACTTCTTAATGAGGTTGGGAAAATAATTGCTGTAACACAAGGAAGGTACGTGGAATGGGTAGCATTAATTAAAAACAGCACCGCAGTCGAGAGGCTGTGGTCAGACGAAAATGTAACATAAATAATAACACAAGGCCAGCACCGAGTAGAATGTATAAAATGTAAAAGGGCGGACGCTACTAAAACTTTTGGATCTCCCTTTCATAACTTTTTCGAGGAACCTTTTTTCGTACCATTATTTTATTATGCCTCATTTGACTAAAAGAAAGTCCGGACGAAGCGTCCGTGTTATATGTCGGTCCCTTCATTTAAAATATGTATGTGCATACGCCACACCACCCAAATACCCTAAAGTTGAGTTTGTGTCTACAAAGTGGATTGATTCACACAAATTGAATTCTGCACGAGGGCTATTTACATAAAACCATTTTATGTGTTGCCGATCGTTAGTGCGTTTCAAGTGTTTTGGGTCGGTTTTTGTCATTTACGTATAGATGTACTTTAAAGGTCTGCAAATATCGGCTTAAACGTAACCATACTCTACTCACAAGTCGTGAGTTTATCTCTGCGGCTTCAAGATCCTCTATCTCGATCACTTCTACCGAGGTGAACAACCGCGTCTCGTTTGTCTTAAGCTTTTTAGTTAAGATAAAAGTAACAGGCGTCGCTGTAAGCGCCAACGGTACGACTGTATCCATCAAGTTTAGTCGCGCATTACCGTAACGAGCGCTGCGGGGCAGCCGCCTTTCTTACTATCCAGGCTTTGGCACAAGATTGTGTTTGCTGTTAAACTGTTATTGTCACTATTTGTAGTCAATGGGTAATGTGCTCTACATTACCCTCCCAGAATTTATGATTACAGCTCTTTGTGAGCTTGCCATCGAAGGTTTACTCGTACATTTATAATTCTTGAATAAATATCAGCTATTTCTCAACTGTTTGCTAACTCCTGAATATATTCAACATTTTTCAAACCGTCTTTCATTAACTCTGAAATGTATTTCTTTTTCTACAAAAACATCATTAGCGGTTTCATGTGAGGACTTATTTTTGTTTCGTCTCTCTCAGTCGCTGTGTGATGCCGTACCTTACTTTTTATATTTGCGTTAATTTGATATTAACTTACGTTTGTAACGCTACAAAATTGTAAAATATTTTGTTTCTGAAAGACTTGGTGAAACTCGTCAGCGATGTGGAAAGATAATGATATAAATGATCATTACTGGATTGATTTCCATCTCTAGGTCTACAAGTTTCTTCAGATGCCTATATTTTTTTACGATCTTCTTTTTTCAAAACAGTTTGATTGGCTTTAGATACAGATATACCGTAATATAAACCAGCACACCTATAAGATTTCATATTAATCTGATATACCGACATAAAATATAGAGTAAAGGAGCCAGTCATCTGAAAGTCTTCAAAGCTCCAAGCCCTAAGTAACCCAATGTCGGTCAATTTATAAAGCTTCTCTGACTGGATTCAAGTAATGGAGTGTGCCGGGATCTGGATTAGTAATTGCCGCAAACGTCTCGCTTCAAAGCTTCGAAAACAAACATACAAAGTAAATAAAGTACACCAATGTTATTCACACGTATACCAATTTTCTTAGAAATTTTCTATGTAGAGGCAAATTATTTAACATCTCTATTTGAATACCATGTGGATTGTGAAATTTTTATGGCTTTATTGACAAAATTTTCCCGTTAGGGAAATTACCAAAGAAAAGTGGAAGTGTTGAAAATGTAACTAAACAACTAATGAATTGCTTAGATTTTTGTGATTTGATAAGATTAAAAAGAATTCTAGATCTAGAAATCTTTATTTAGATTCAAAACATTCAATTAGATTCCAAAGCAAAGAAAATAAAAACAGAAACAAAGAAAATTCGAAATGCAAACTTTTGTAGGAAGAAAAGAAATCCGTGATAAGAATTACTAAACATTTTTAGAAATGTTTTACGACATCTATAACTAGCATCTTTATAGGAATCTTTTTCGTATAAAGGAAAAGAAGTTAATAATTTCTTTAAAAAGTTCCATTGACGGACAGAATAAAAAAAGTATAAAAGAGTCTACATTTATTGGAGTTTACCCATGCATAATAAAGGCTGTAAAGTCTATTGCCACTTCTCAGAGACAGTAAATAGTAAAGGGGACGAACGTAAGTGAATCATTGGTGTTGTTTGAAAAATGTGGTCCCAGGGTTCGACAGATAAAATTGCTTTAGCCAGATCAAGTAAAACGAATGGGAGAATTGAAAAAAATGAGGTGATTCACTGCTAGGGGTGAAGTGGTGCGAATTGTTGCCGGTAACTGTTATGGGTTCTGTATAAATCGACTGCGGCTTATGTGCCAATTAATTATTTGTCAGCATTTATGGCATTATACGCTCAACTCTTTGCAACTCA
Organism: Spodoptera frugiperda; assembly: GCF_023101765.2. Taxonomy (NCBI): domain Eukaryota; kingdom Metazoa; phylum Arthropoda; class Insecta; order Lepidoptera; family Noctuidae; genus Spodoptera; species Spodoptera frugiperda. The sequence goes on along the minus strand of NC_064214.1, from coordinate 3,914,204 downwards.
GTACATTAACATTGTGTGTGTTTATACAAGTAGGTACAGATACAGATACAAGTCGCTCCTTATATATGTATTATTAGGTCCATCTTTTCCTGTCAATTACGCAAGATTCAACTTGATGTTACGAGTCAAATATTCCACTAAAATTAAATACAAAATAGTAGAAGAAAATGTATCTTGATTTCTTTTAAGTAGCTACTTGTCAGTTAGCCAACATATCACTGTCAAATTACGTAAGGTCGATTTCAAATGTATTTCAAATTCAACAGAGTCCCAATGCCTCATCCTTTCACTTTCAAACGGCATTCCTAACCGTAAAGAAATGGCTCCAAAGGTTTTAAATATAATGAAAGGTAATTTGTTGCAACTACTTTAATTGTAACTACACCAGTTTAAAACGTAATCATAACTGGCGAAAGTAGTTGATGAACAAGCATGCACGCATTGTTTTTTTATTATTATTTACAATTAATACATACATAAAACAACTTCCTTTTTAATTTATCCTTTCTGTTAATTTCATACATGTTATGTCAATTTGACTAAATGCTTAATGTGGGCTATACTGATCCGTTTATCAGCTTTACATGACATTACTCTGAGGATTATTCCATCGGTGTACACAAAGACTAAGTAATTGAGTACCAAAACAATGACTTACCTAATCTAGGGGTCTCACTAAAGCATCTCAACTGATAATAATCCCGTTCAATCCCGCAGCACTAATAGGTCAAGTCAACCGTTCAACAATGGCTCTGTATTATACGTTAACAGGCAGGTGGGACCTAAATTTAGTCCAGGTAGGCAATGTCCATTGCTTAGTACACGGCCAGTCCATTACTGCTCTATGTGCATCATGAACTAATTAGAACAGCAGCTGGTACATTGCACCGAGCCACGGGTCGCATTCACAACGTATATCAAATTACTGTTTTACCGTGTACTAAGTAGTATTTCTTCTCTAATATCATGTAGCGTTGACAGAAATTTGTCGTTGTGTAGTTCGCACTGCGTGAGCCGAAGTCTCGCGTTTGTTTTTTATCGCTTGCCAATTGAGCATTCGCACGCGATCTCAATAAAAGAAGTTGTTCGTTTAGTTCAGCTAGTTTTGCCTGTGGCATACTTCCCTCGTTGTGGGATCGAATGGCAAATCGGTTTTTGGAGCATGGAAAACAATGGGAGAAATAAAGCTTGACTAAATGTTGTGTTACTACGTTTTGCGTTTTTTTATTTACAGTTGCACGATGTTCAAAGTAACTTCCGCGTAATATAAAACTTGAACGGCTAACTAAAATTAAAGTCTTAAGAAAACATGAAGATTATATTACAGCTATAAAATTAAATTAGTCGGACGCGACGTGCCGTACAAACTTCTTCGGCTTCTAGGGTTGAAAGGTGATATTCGTAATTACTCTCTAGGTAAATTCTGCTCTAATTTCATTTTAAACGCGTGGAACTGTTAAACTCGGATTTTATACCCATACGTTTTAAATGTCGGGGGATTGACTGGTGATGCTAAATCTAGTAGATACTGAGAAACGTGTTACCAGCTAAAGGTTAAATTCTCCGAAATATATCATCTGAGAAAAATATTGTGATAGGTGTTGTAATTTTCAAAGTGATGTCTTTCCTTATCGATGTATAATGAAATGGATTGGAGTGGGTAACACGTTTTAGACCTTGTTCATAGAGACACCGACAGTGATCCAAGAGCAGGTCAACGATTTTCGTAGAGCGCGGGATCATCAATCAAGTTTAGTCTCGCATTAACGTAATGACCGTCGGCCCTGGCGGATGTCGCCTTATTTTCCCTTTTTTCAGAGCTTCCTCCAAGGCAATTTCGTACACGATACTTTAGCACGGACGTTTCCGCCCTGATGGAAATCTATGAAGGATAACCACTTCTATAATTTTTTTTTAGAAATCTCACCATTTCCTTTTCGACTAGGTTATCAATCTTCGTGTTATCTTGGAATAGCTTGAAGAAATATATTTTCTTCGGAGCGTTTAACAGGTACTCTTTGCTGAGCTTAAATAGATTAAGATAGATAAAGCTTGGGCAGCGAAGGTAAGCTTCACAAACAGTTGTTAAAGTCCTCACTAAGTCCCGAGGAAGTTCTAATTAAATAGGAATGCTGCGGTTTAACGCAAACGGTGTGACGGTTTCTTTTTAACACGATTTTTGAGTGGTTCGAGGACAAAGATCGATTTCGTAATTCATGTTGTTTCGGAAATATTTCGCAAATATTTCTGTGTCGAAATACCTGTTAAATCAATAAGTAAGTGACTTGTGAAAATAGCGCTCGTATAAACGTGCCCCAAGAAAGCAAGTCAAGAAGCTTCCACTAAATTCCTTCGTGGAATGTGGATTCCACTGATGCTTGGCCCATGTAATAAGCGTAGATACAACAATCAATGTGCATGGTGGTTACCGTTAACTTTGAACTCAAAATAAGGGTATCTTCAAAGGCAAATAAATTACTTACTCGCTCTGTGATGTTTCAATTAGAATAGGCCTATTTAGGAACGTACTTTCAAATCTTTATCAATATATCTTTATTTAGATAAGTGTTTCTGCTTGAAGTTGTTTTAGGAAAATGAAGTGAAGTGAATGAGTTGAATCTATTAATATCTGACCAGATCAGCTACTACGCTACTACTACTTCGAATGAAATGATTGATATAAATAAGCTACATATCTATGCACGTGGTTGTCAGACAGGCTGTACAATATCTCAATACAAGGCAATACGAGAGTAACACGCAGCGCACGCACCACTTCGCTCACTAGTTTGATCTACCCATTGAAGGATGGCTAATACAATTTGCACCCAATTCGATTAGGGAGCTCGCTTCGTAGCCGCAACTGAGTGCGAGCACATCGCTGGAACAGAGGCCTCGCCTAACGCTCAGGTGAGCTTTATCTCTCCCCGGGCCACCGACCATTTTCACTCGCAACGAGGAAATTTCAACCGGGAATTCATTGCATAATTTACTGCTATATTATAAATTAGGTTTACCCAGTCCTGGGGCGTATTTTAAACTGTTAGCCCAGCAGCCCTGTTTGTTAAAGACCAATTTGTGACTTTTAAGTAAAGCCGATGGAGAAGACTGCTCATAATGTTCTTCGCATTGTGTACCTTCTTCGAGATTGGTTGGCATTTTAAAATAATTGCATACACATTATAAGATGTTTATGGACATACCGTTTTGCAAAGAGCAGATTAACAAATTATGAAGCTATCCTATCTTTAGTACAATAATCATTCCAGTAGTTAGTTATTATTTAATTACACTAATAGCAGTATTCAGCGTGATGTCGAGCTTAAATTTTGGACTATGTCAACAGACAAACAGTATCAAACAGAACCACAATTTGTAATTACCGTAGTCACGCGCTAACAAACAAATAAGCGGCGCGGTCGCAATACATTACGCCGATAATTATGGATTAGCCCACTGAAACAACTCTCATACATTTCGGTCATATTAATGCCAGCATTATATCATGAATCAAAACTGTCGTGGATAGGATTATAACTCGCGATCCCATTCTTCAATGTACTGCTAGATAACAACTGAATCCGTCAAAATCCGGAGGATAGAGTACACCATATCAAACGACACATAAATAAATAAATAAAAATTCGTTTACGTAAATGACGTACATTCAACTGTTCTGAAAATACAATGGCGTAACGTTATCCGACGAACAAAAACACAGAATTGCGAATAAAATGCGGACGGCTTGCGTTGTCACACATAACGTATTATTTATTTGCAATCCGCCATACATCATATTGCAGATACAGAAAAAGTGACACGCACACAAGAACGAAAAACTGGAAACTCGTTTTGCTGTCAGTGGTGACACATTTCCGAAAACCGGGACATGACCAGTCATGCAGTTGTGCAACTGACAAAATCAAGCACGCCATCGCCGCTGCGAAATAGCTTCGACTATATCCTACTCAGTTCTCCGTAGATATGAAAATTGCAAGCGACAGAATTTCGTAATATTTGAGTGTGGACATAGCCTTAAAACGATTTATGTGAAGGCAGTCAACTAAAGTCTACCTGATATTACTGTTTTACTCTACAAATGCCTGGTAGACGAAAAAAAGTAAACGAAATCTGAGACGACGCTGCAAAGTAACGATTATGACTGTTATCAATTTTTATTACATACCGCTAAAACCAATAATAGTCTCAAGAGTTCTGAACTGTTCCAATCGAATGTTTGCCTTTCCAGGATGTCTGCATATATTAATACAAATTCACAGTCGGAAAATCGAACTGCGTTTAACAGTCCATCGCGTTTTCTCAACGAGTGATTCGCAATCGTTCGTCGATCACGTTCGTAGTGCTGTATAACGCTATGAACATCAGGACGAACCCTGGAACTTGGGTGGCACATCACTGCTCATATCAAAGGCTCTTTTATAGTGATAGTCGCCTGCAGCTGTTATTCCTATACACAGTGCGCTTGATTTAGTACAAGGACTTGCGCGCAACGTAATGTCCTCGCATTGTCGTTGCGCTAATTCAGATGGATTTATGCCAGTGGAGCGTAGCCGAGTGCAGCCAACCGTTAGCGTTAATGTCTTGTGTTAATAAAAACGTATAACAAACAAACGTGCATAGGTTTGCAAAGCCTGAAATATTCATGTCGCTTAGATTTAATGGTCCGGCGCTGACAGATGGGCTGTAATCCGGAACACATTCGACATTGAAAAATAAATTTTATTTTACATAATTCATTGACGCACATTTTTCTCTGAAAATCGACTCGTTGAAAATTTACGATATAGTAGGTATTTATGATGTAGGCCATGCAATTTTAAAGGTGGATTTTGATTTGATTCGGTTTTGTATCCACGTATTGATATTGATACAATTTGTGTTGCAACAATAAAAAAGATAACGCATTGTGTCGAGCTTCCACTAAATCGGTTAAAATAAAAAACAACACATTGTATAGAATGACCAGCATAGGTATTCACGTTCGGTCCAATAAAGCGTTTGCATTATTCAAAAGGCCGGATGAATTTCGCAAGCTACGGGCCGAGTTTAATTTCACTCGTAATTCACCCATGACCAGCTCTAGAGATACCCAATGCTAACCCACATTTTAAAAACGTACGTTTTTAGGTATCATACAAATTAATTTAAAAATCGTACATGGAGTACACACTTCTTAAAACGAAATCTAATGATGACTGGCATTTTGTTTAGGCATCTTCGACTTACTCATTGTGATTAACATCCTCTGTTGCCGATTCTATTTCCTGCAGTGTAAACAAATGGAGGCCTTATTAAATTATCTACACCCGCCTCTGGATGTAAAGGTCCGCCAATCAAATTAACTCTCACAATATCGCCTTACACTATCGCACACGAAACAGGAGCTGGTAACGTTAAGGCTTCGGTTCTCGAAGCCGACCGTTAAGAAATACCTACTCCTGTATCGTATGATAACGTTACACTAAATTTGCGTAACTAGTAAATTCTGCAGCGACCGCTTGCCCAAGACTAACCACTGAGCTGATTAACGCGCACGATCTCTTCGGAACATTTGCTTATTCTGCAGCTTGCATTCTAAAGTTATTCGCTTCTTACTGCTATTAATGTCTATGCTTATAAATGTCTCATTCAACACTGGTAAAGTTTATGCAGTAGGTACTTACAGATACTTCATTCTACTCTTTCATAATATTGAGGTCTAGTCCATGAATCATTGAAGAGATAGAAACAAAGTTACCCACGGATGCATCAAACAAAATCAATCCGTTTCCAACAGCAATAAATAACCAAGTGTAAAATTGGTTCGCGATCTATCGCTCGTTTTATTTTTGCTTTTCGAACAATTGTTGATGTCAAGTTACATAAAACCAAGAAAATACCAGCTTAAATTAAAAATCCAAGAACGTTGTCCGTTGTTGCACAACACAAGCAACGAAAGAGAAATGCATCCGTTCTAATTGCATTTCTCGAAGAAAAATGGCGTACATTTCTTTGTCGAGGTGCCATTGAGAGCGCAAGATCGCGGGCGGGGTTGGTCCAATTGACATTGAGCGATTGAAGCCGCTCGCGCCGGTCGGGCTCGTCCGAGCGTGAATTATAGACTGGAGACTGGCATGTTTTAGACAGCTTCCCCACATACACGCGACTCTACACACGACATCGGGAGAATATATTTCTGGGCCAAACGCAGGCTGAGTGGGCGATCCTTCTACCATTTCATGGTAACGGAATTCCGCAAAAATTTCGACCCTTTTTAAAAGCTATTGAACCCAATACGAATTTGCGTTGAGCACGTAGATGATATAGGTAATTTCAATTAAGTAGGTGTTCCATTTGTCAGACATTGAATGAGACATGTTTGAAACAGAATCCAGACGACCCATCTCAACACAATGAAGGCAAGATTCAAAAGGGGCGACCTCTCTAACAAGGTGTCAGGTACCCGACACTATTGTGTGATATCCTGCTTTGAAGGACGAAACCTAAAGGCATCTATTTATTTGACACCAGTACTGCTAATATTCAGATTATATTACGTTATCCTTGGGAAACGTACCGTGATTCGAACACAACGCGACGACTGAGTAACAGGCGACGTAATTACACAATGAACCTTAATATTAAATGTGTGTTACGAATAGGTGCTCTACTTTATTTAAGCCCAACATTACGGTAAACTGCCTTGACTGTCTTGAGGTAAGTATCCACAAAAACAACAATAAAACAACTGTAATTAAAACTTGTTATATTGAGAAATATTTAGACGTTCTGTTAAACGCAAATTTACGAACGTACCGAACATTAGAGAGAACAGTAAACCTTTACTTTGCCGAAGCCCCGACTGTCTCAGATAGTATAATTAAAATCGAAACATTCAAAGTATTCGAATTCCAATAACAAGGCGGCAACTTTAATCGTGACTCGTCTCAAATGCCAACAATGTATTGCAAAGTCGCCGCAAACAATAAAAACAACTTATAGGTTCAAGCCCCTCTAACATTTATGTGAAACTTTATTGACATTCTCTTACGAAATTCGCACTAAAAGGTTATTTGATGTATTGGAAATATTGCCTTCTATGTTGAAACAAAAGATTGATGTTTAGTTAATGTTGCAAAAAGTTATTTAGTAACATCTATGGGATTATGTACTCATTATTTTTACCTTTAGGTATGAAAGGGGCAAAACGACTAGAATAGTTACACAGAATTGGCTATTCTATGATTTGTAATGTTACAAAATAACATTAAAGCTTGGACAGGTATGGCCAATTGTGTTAAAAAACTGAATAATGTTGACTCATTGGTGCCAGGTCATGCAACCACATCCCATTACAAATCATTACTGCCTATTTCAACAATAGGTCATGGAAATACATTATGTATAATTATTTTAATTGATTCGCCATTTCAAATGCAGTGAACACTGAGCAGTTAACGCAATTGACATTTTACCTCAAGGAACCGTGGTGGCTTTTAACTCGGTTTTTAAATAGGGAGAATAAAAGCACTTACTTGGGCAGAGTAGTTCTCAACATTCACTAAGTCTTAATTATATTGCACAGCACTGTTACTAGATTTCAGTTTCATTGTCACTTTCTTAGATTATAGAACTTTTATCACATCACATTCGCAATTCATATAGATATAATATGTTAACTAATATATTCGGCAAGTCTCGCAGGCATCACTCACCCTTACTGTCGGGCGTCGCCGACGTCTGCCGCCTTTTGGCCGACGTAATTGGCCACAAAACGAAACGTCAAAAACAAACAGAGCCGGTAAGCTAATAAGATAACACTAACAAGAGGCCTTTGTCGCAGTGAAAGTGAACGGGCCGGCCAGTTTGGTCGGACTCTCGATTTCGCACGAGTCGAGGTCTCGTGCCCAGCTATTACAGTGCGTGTTTCTTATTTAGTAATACCTACGTGTGACGGCGCGAGAAATAAATAAAAACGTCACGTACAATCTCCGAATGTTTTATAACATTGCATTAGTGAGGGAAACGGGTTAACGACGCTCTTAAGTACAGATAAAAACATGAGCACCATAACGACTTTTTAAATTCTGAGTTTTTAAATTATTCAAATTGTATTATGTGCTTGGCACTACATGGTAACTGGTTACCTATATAACATGATATAAGTAGAGTTATCCAAAAGTCGTAACGAATCTTCAATACTTCTTCAATTGTTTAGAAGCAATTCTTCATCAATTCTAATATAAAGTAAGCACAATTATTTAAGCGACAGGTTCTTCATGTCTGATTGAAACCAGTTACTACCGGCTGGACTGGTTATGGAAATCACTGTCCAACATCATCCATCTCGTGACGTGTTTATTTACTTCTTTTAAAATCAGCAATCACTTTGTTAAGTAATTTTCCGTAGAGCAGGCAATGAAAGCGGTATTAATTAATCTCAGTAATCATTCGGGATCAGCGCGTGAGGATTTAATGGAATTAACACGTCCAGGAAATAAAGCGGGCTGACGTCATAGTCCAGCGCAGCTTAACTTGCGGTCACGGCGGCAACGCACTCCATGTAAATTATGTCACGTATGTAATTATGTAAAACTTTACGTTAACACGTTCACGTAATGTCTCGGCTCGATTTTATGCCTACGATATAGTTTCTGCCAACGCACCAATAAAGGTACCGGTGCATTGCACATGCGTATGTCACGTGAAATAAATGATTATTGATGCACATTTTTAGATGAATTATAGTTAAGAGACATCGAAGACCAAAATGATTGTAGGAACCCATAAACTTTTATAGTTAATAGAATCAGCAATATTTAAATTTCATAATATCCAGCGAACTCTTTCTTACAAGTTTTTTCACTGTTCTTCGTGAGGAACCAACTTTCCAAACAAATTATAAATATGATGAAAAGGCCTTTCATAAAAATAAAGCGTTCAAAAGGCTCTTCGTCTTAATCAAATTAATATAAATTCTTTAACGTGTTCATCGGGTTCTTTACTTTTATAAACGATCCTCGCGTTTAACATTATAAAAGAGCTAATGGAATAGGGAAACAATAATAAAAAAAGCGATTCGATTGGTCTGGCAGAGGGCGGTCGTTCGTATCGTGCGAGATCTCACGAGTCTCCAACGACAGAGGTAGAGCCGACGACTTTTTCCAAAGCCAATTGACTTTCTATTTTATTGTGTTGGCGCTAACGCGACATTGATGGCGGCACTTATTGCACTTCGCGCGACTTTTTATTCGAACCCGGTGCCCCACGGAATTGCCCGCAACTTGGTCCGGCAAAATTGAACGACGATCTGCGGTGACAACTTATACGTCTAATACTTTCCAGCGAAGTCTATTGTTCGTTGGCTTTTGTTACGTACCTGGAACAAAGAAATAAAATACATTGATAACATTTTACAGTGTAACGTATTAGATATCATGCACACGAAAAGGGATAAGTGACCCCCATCACTGAAGGCGTACAAAGTCACCGTTACATCCGGGTCATTACAAATAAAACAAAGGGTCAAACAAAGTGTTTGAAATTTTCCGAAGCGGAAATGTTGAACAGTTGACTTTTGGAAACGTTACAGCGATACCATTTACGATCGTAATTCTGTTTATAGCCAATCATTGTAACGATGATATTGAAATGAGATTTGCCCAGGAGCACCCTGCACGCGACTGAGATTCAATCTAAACAAACAAATCAACACAAAACGGTCGTATTCTATATTCAAATGTCGAGTAAATAGCTTCGGTCCGGTCTGGCGGAGATGACGCGACAGTTGATACGTTTAATCGAAAAACAAACAGACCATAAATATTGTCGTGGACGTGTATGGAGCCATTGTCAATTAACTTTGAATGTCGAAGCCTCCAATGGGTAAAAGGTTATACGAACGAGGTTGTATTGAATAAAGTTATTAACTATGTATTCTGTGTTGGGCAATGGAGATGGTTGTACAAGCCAGATATTCCATGACAAACGAAGTACACAAGCAAGCTGAATGTTAAACCAAATGTTTTGTTTCGCATAACAAAGTTTCAGTTTAACAGACAGATGTTAAATAAATTAACGGACCCATTCCTACTAGCTCTCTGTAGGTTTTGGTTTCCACTTTATATAGAATTTCTTTAAAATTATATACATTTAAACACTGCTTGTAACATTTTAGAAAGTTAAACAGTTTTGTTTTCAGTAAAGCTCATTAATATTCACTGAAATGAGTAACTTTCTCGTTGCTTACGGATAAACAGGCAGGCTACATTTACGTTTTACAACAGCCGAGGCGTTTTGTAACAGCGATATGTATTTAAGGCCGATTAAAATTTAATCTCAGGAAATTCATAGTTCATTAACAAATCGTGTCTTTATTAATTGAACAAGGAAGAGCTATCCAAACTAGTTAGTAGAATAATTTCATTCAAGTGAAAGATTACCGCATTCGAAGTCAATAGGCAACACTAACATTTGTCACAACTTGTCACCAAGTTACTGAGAAACAAAGTCACATCAGAAGGCTTCAGTGTCAAACTTTGTAACACGGTTATATTGTAATTAATGAATTAAATAATTGTCTATTAGGAACTTCGCTCACACAACAGGTGAAACTAATGTGCCACTTAATAGAAGTTAAAACAGTCAAAATAGAATTTATGTTGAAGTACAATTTAAATGATTGTTTGGATAATTCACAGTTCGTTTAATGAACACTACTCAACCAACACATAAAGTTATTAAAACACCTATGAATATTTGTTTAATAAAAACGTCTCCAATCATGAATGTAAATTTTACACGAACACAAATGTGCATCGATAGGATGGTTTATTCATCAATTCATTTATGCATCATCAATAATATTTATTCATGGCTTTTATGGGCTAGTTTCGAATAGTAATGCAGGAGCGGATTGGATTGCATCGAAATGCAAAGAGCGCGAGCATGTTGCGACCTCATTCAAGCACATTTAAGTACATATTTGATGAAAGTAATACTCATGATGCTGTAGGAGCACTAAATAACAAATTTCAGCATAATTCACGAAACACGGACTTCAAAAGAGACCGTGGTTAAGACTCAGGTAAAATTAAGTAACACAACGATGTCCTTTTGACTTTGGGGAAAAGCAGACGAAATATTATGAAGTTTGATAACATAATTTGCATGGAACCTATCGCGGGATGTTAGCTCAAACCGCAACCACGATCATTACGTTCACCACGTCGGTGTAGCTCGCTCAAAGCAGCACAAACTAAATGCACACGTGCACGTTACTACTATAGTACCTACATTTTATAAGAGGTATATATTTTAAGCCAACGCAGATGTTGAACACGAAAACGATTTTATGACGTCATGAAGTACACACAGTTGAAACCGGACGCATTGCAATTGAGACATTCACTTTGCAGTCGTAAAAATCAATGACGTATTCAGTTTATCATCTTTCACCTTTGATGTTAGCAAACAAGTTCTATAATTACTATTTGTCCATTTGATCCGTAGTTATAAGTTCAACAAACTTTAAAGTCATACTGAATAACAAAACAGACAAAAGGACAGGTTTTGAAAATCTTATGATTGATGAACTTTGAAACTAACTAAGAAGAGCCAAACAACAACTAAACCTTAAAGTCGAATTGAATTAAATTCGCCCCAGTCATGTAAGCAAACATTCGTGCAAAGATTTCGTCGCCAGTAAATCTTGGTAGAGGGAGACCCGGGGTCGTATATCAACAGTAGTTCATGAACATCAAATTGGATTAAAGCCGCAATCTAACTAGTCAGAACTCTGATCACAAGTTACTGTGGTCGGGCTCGTGCCTTCGAATCTAGCTGCCGTTTCGTCACATATTCCGTGAACAGGTTGTACCTTGTATAGGCCAGTAAACGAGACACGTCGACCAATCCCCTGTTGATAGGATTAATTGGTTATCAGTTTCTAAACTTCGATATTCTGATCCTTTAACCATACACTTTCCTTTACTGTATATGTAACTGTAATGCCTATCACTGTTAAAGTCAAAAATAAGCCTTGAATATCATTATTTTGTGCAGAAATAAATTAATTTTAATGGTTTGGTTCCTGTAAAACTTACGTAATCCTATTTAAGCTGCAGTATGTTTGAACATCAATGCAACGGAACATGAATAGCAAACCAAACATTCTAAAGGCATTTACAATAACAGAATTAATTTGGCCGGAATATACATCAAACGTTTTCAAATTGATAGCAATAAATCAGTTGAAATTCCCAAACCAATTATATCTCTTTGCTTCTATTCTAAACAAATTCGTGTACATACGTCACCTTCGTTATGCACGTATGTGTGCGTCCTACCTCTATTCGTATGAATGTTGGGAAAGAAATTCTTATTACAAAAAGTTTCTCGTTCGTTCACAAAGCTCTTTTAGTGAGTATATAACATACTGTGTAACTTCGCAAGTTCACATATTACATTGGTACAGGTACATATTCTAATTTCTGCGAGTATGTGACGTCATACTACTGAAAGAAGAAAGTAAAATATCTTAACTTACACTATAATCATGTAATCAACTCTTTTATTAGTGCAGTGATTGAATAACCAGATATCTGAACTTGAAGTGAAAGGAGTCCATATGTAAGGATAAGCTGAGAATAAGAACTACGTAGTGTATTGAAGTATCTCCTAAATTAAGTCGTGAGTCCGTGTACATAATTAAGATTTGATTACAGAATTGTAAGTCATGTCTCTTCAATAACAATAATACTCTTATTCAAGGATAAAATTACGGTACTTTTCTACAACCTAGGTACTATAGTATGGGGAAAAACCTCAAGTTACGTAATATTAATTAGAAAATGTACGTGCAAACGGTGTTGTGGTTATGTCCGTTCTAACACGTAAAGTGTACAATATCCGGGCGAGGGTCCAAGTTTTTGTGCCAGTATATGACTCAAATTCTTAGTATCTAGCGTGGAGTAGATATCGGTTACTAAACTGATTTGTGGATTGTTTAAGTTATGTAAACTGCAGCTAGAAACAGAGGGTACAATAGAAATGATATGTTTTAATTTTTTAAATTAATTGCATATCATATTTTTTTACAGGACAATTCAATTATTAGTCATATATCTCTAGTACAAAGAGACCTAATATTCTCTCGATTTGGCGCCACAGGTAAACGACAATTTCCCTAAATAACTCCTTAAAAGAAAAACCCGTGTCATAAAATATTTAAACGGTGCATTCTCAGAATCATCAAGCAGAAAAAATAAGGCTATTCGAACCACTACTTTCCTGTTTTTAGAAAATCCAAAAAAAAGAAACCATATATTTTTAGGACCAAAACATTTCAATTTGCCTTTTTCCTACCGTTTCATTTAGCTTCGGCAACAAAGTTAGTCACTTTAATTTTTTTTTAATTATTTGTCCTACTGCTTAATCTCAATATCAAAAACACTAGAATTACAATACTCTCCATGGCTATAAAACAACTTTTAGAGAATGCCACTAGGCACTAAGTCCACTATTGTATAAGTATAAGAACAGTAAAATAAAACATTAATCATCTTGTATTTAGAAATCTATTTTCGAAACTTTCAAGACCCGTTTGTTATATAAGACATTTACTTGTTTCAGACCGTATCAAAGTACTAAACTAATAGCCATTCTAAGTCCTACATTGCTAGACGGTGTAGCCTTTACGGATACGGCTTAGACATTCACGCATTACGAAATTTTGATACTAAATATTAAATGAACTAAAATTAAGAAGGAAAGGTAAGGTTTAGATTTCTGTACAATCACTTCTTATGTAACCAAGTAAATATACCTAAAGCTGATTTAGGTCTAATTACTTAGTGTAACTAAGCCTTATCTTAAAAACACCCAATAGGCATATACGTGGTAAATAGGCGAGGCCTGTAGTCTTTGTTTACATAGTAACATCACGTCTATGTTTCACGGAAAGGAATGTAAATAGATGTCAATAAGATTGCACACATTGTTCAAAAGGCTTAAATCGCTGACTACATCTTTTACTGAATTGAATGTACGTACTTATACATTGTACATACATTTTCTTCTAGGCACATAGCTAGCTCCATTTTCAACCGTATGGTCTTTCCATCATCATCGTCATCATGTCAGAGAGAAGAGAAGAGAATGGGCTTCTTTATCAAGAATCCCTATCGGGTCCGCCAGTCGGAAAGGACCTGTATCCAGTGACTCCCATACTTACCATAACATCGTTATGATTTACAGATTTTTAATCAATATTTTCTACAACATCATCATCGGAGATAGGCATCTGCAATAGCACGCCACTGAGACTACTACAACTCGGTAGTTATATTCTTTTCCGATAAAAGTTACTCATAATATTAATTTGGACCTTAGGTACTACAATGAATACTCAACTTTTAGTATAGACTACATAAAATGTAACGACTAATAATATTTCCCTGAGCGCTCTAAGCGAAACGAATCTCCGATCGATTCGCATTAACCCAATCAAATCGAGTAGATAATAACGTTTGATTGATTGATAGCAAACAAATTAAATAGAGTGCAACTTGTTACCTGTACAATCAGTGAAGCAAACCGGGCTTCTAATCATCATACTATTAGAACTTTTCATTGACTACGGATTATGAACAAATCCAAGTCTAAACTATGATTATGAAGGTACTTATATACAAACACGCGCAATGTTATTCCTAGAAACTTAACTAGGACAAAGGAATAATTTAAGTGATTTTCCTGTCGATAAAACCGAACGGTGCACTTGTTATCGGATGTATGTCGAACAAACAAATTCACGTGTTATAATTTAAATATACAAGCATCCAGTCGCAAACCTAACAATAGTACGTGTTTGGAATAGTTTTATTGAACTATTTGTTTCTTTATCGGTCTCCGAATTTTATGGTAGTGTATGGATAACATTTACGATACCATAATAAGACTGCAATATCAAAGTTGATGCCTCTATCAAGAACGGTCGTGATGAGCACACGCCCAAATCGGCGACATGTGATTGACAATGAACTGCCTTTATGTGATCTGCGCACGCTAGCGCTACAATATCTCATAGCTGACATGACAACTACACGTGACAGGAATTATCTGTGTGGGTTTGACCTGTTATGGAGATGACTAAGGATAATAACTAACCTTGCATGCACCGTTCAATGACGAAGCACAATACAATACGTATTGTAAATTTCTTTACAAACACTGAAGAAAACAAACTTTTCAACTAAACATCTGTCTTCCCAGTTGCAGACGTTTCAACGTGTAAACGTAACAAGACGTCAACAGCACAATTCCTCATTGATCTTAATTAAAGCGTGTCTCAACAATCCTGAACATGACACTATGATTACATTACATATCAGTACAATAAGCATGACGGCTGCTGGCATACAGCGAGTTTAACATGTGAATGGGTGAGATTATTAGTGACACGGAGGATTTAACAAACTTGTAGACATCGCTAAACCAGATGACAAAGGACAAAGATGACAAAATCACGTTCAAATAACAGATCAGATGTAGTGGCCTATTTCACTTATGGCAATCACATCAATGATGGCAATATGTGTTAGCAATCCATTAACTATCTCTGCAATCTGTGATGAGATCGTTTAATGACCACACAGACGGCACCACTCAATCACTCGTAATTGGGACTTGGCACAACGCCTTTTACGATCAAATTGTTCAGGAGCCGAGCGTTCACAATCTATCGATTTGACGCCTAATCGCGGTTTGATATGACGTCAACTGACGTATAGTATTAACACATTGAGGGTAAAAGCTTATTGATTGGTTGTCAGTAATTCTACACTAACTATGTAGGTAACTAGACGAGGGGTCCAGCTATCTATTAGGACACTCTAAATATAAGCTTTCATGTTGAAACTTCTAATTAATCAAGTAATTACTTAAAAAAATATCGAGGCTTTCTTTTATTAGACAATATAATACAAGGTTGTGCTAAATGCATGATTTAATGGTCATGAACGCGTTAATGACATTTATTACAACTGAAGTAATAAAGTTGCAATTTAATTGACTACTTTCCGTAATTATTACAACTTTTTTATGAATACTTCACTTTTATATTCATTATAAAGTGTAAAAATAAAGTATAACGGTAGTTTTTAATACAAATCGTAACCAAGGTAAAGATAATAATGAATGATGGACATTGGTATAATTAATTAATGTACAATAATAGCGTGAAGAAGCGCTCTTCAATATCAGGTTAAGATATTTACAAGCAAAATAAAGTTTACTAAAAAGTGTAAATTATGCAAAGAGCCTCTTCAGTCGATAATATTAAACGTCACGTTCAGCGCACTCCAAGCACTTAACCTCGCCACCATCTTTGACGACAAACCGATATCTGTGCTAGAAAAATCCACAAACTATTTCAATAAGACCTCTAACTAGCATATGGGTGAAATAACTAGTCACAATTCCGAAAGACCATCCTTAACCCATCCGTAACAAAGAATAGGGGGGATCCGATAACACGAACGAAATCAATCTCCATACATTTCACCGTTGAGTGAATGATAAAAGGGGTTGAGAACGAATGGTTCCTTACAATGCCAGCCACTGTGTAATTGCTGAGGTACAGTGCATTGTCATAATACAATTTCCGTCTATTGGCACAGATACTTCCTCGGATATCTAGTTATTAATCTCTCACAGCCGAGCAGACATCTCTTATGTCGAAGCTGTCTATTGCGATTATCCGATTGATACTTCCACAATTTCATTTGTTGCACTTCTATTTATTAAGCCGCCATCCGTTCCCAATCTATTGTAGGAACGCGAATGGAGTTTAAAGAGCTTTTAAGTTATGAAATGAGTCGATTTTTCATTGTCCTGTCTGTATTAATTTTATCCTCTTGACGTAATCCTTATTTCTTAACATTTACGTTATTCGAAAATAAATTCATATTGATTCTGAGAATGCTCTGCACACGTAATGAAAATAAAAAGGAAACTTCAAACCAGTTTTGCAATAAAATGTTTTAATATGTTACAGGTAAGCGTAATAATAATATTGGATTGAATCATAAAATCCTAACGGAACATAACGTGAAAATAAAACTCTCTTTTCAATAACTTACCTAAGATAAGCTGGTTACAATGACATTAAGTTAAGACTTAAGACCTAATATTACTTACACTTACTTAAGTAAATAAATTCCAATCTAAGGAAACAACACCAAATACAAATTCTACGTGTATTAACACGCACGACAGCCCATGTTTGTGTGATAACACGACTAGCTAATTAATACTCAGAACGTACCTACTCCTAAAACGGTTAACCCAATTGGCACCAAAATTAACAGGCTTCACAGAGATTTCCAAATGTGAAATTAATAGAATATTCATAGGAGTCAGAGTGTTTTAAAGACATCACGTCGTCGGGAAATCAAAGTAATATCGCTGGAGAATAAGGAAATTTAATATTTCTACGCCTGCTTGTAAATATTTAAACATTCAGAAAGCTCGAGCCGTGTTTTATTAATAACAAACATTATCTGCAGGATGAGAACTATTATTATGGTTGCGAAGGATTCTTCTCTGAACTTATAAAACGAAAACAATGCCTTTATGATTCAAAGAATTACCATGACAATGTAACAAGAAGCAGACTCATTCAAAGTTCAAACAAAACAAAGCAAATAAAACAAACGAGCACGCGAAAATGACGTACAATGTAAAATTAGCAAATTCAGTTATGAAGAAGTCTGTACGTCTTGCATACGAAAGTGCATTCATTGTAATGCAACACGGCACAATAAAGTTACTTGTGAAGTGAATAACGCAGAAGCTGAGAACTGTCATTGACACTCTAAACAAGTTCCGCCCTAACTTGCAACACTACTCCGGTACACACTTGCCGAGTTATTCAAGCGAGGAACAACTTAAATGAGACAATAAGTAACTAACTAATTGTTACTGAGTTGAAGTACGTAGGTAGCGTAAGGGAAAACTACTTCGAGCCCGATGGGAATTTGGTGACAGACAACGGTGACAAATTCCCGCTATCGCACGAAACTAGCGTGGAAAATCGTTTAGTTTCCGTAAGTAAATGAAATTCGAAAGATGTATCCCGAAAACTATTGAATTTTATATGGAGTTCGTCTTGTTTCTCAATCTTGTCACAGAAGTTTCGAGGTTCTTAGAACATACATAACATTACATGAGAAAAATATTTCTGTGCGGAATTATATTTGTTCTATTCTAGGTCATCATGGCGTCACGCTTATTTGAAAATAATAAAAAGGAAAATTACTTGGGAACGACGAAACGTATAAAGACGATCAGATTATGAATACATGCTATAATATATGGCAAAGGATGGCGAAATATAATAACATGTCATCGTGCGCAACATGTTCGAGCAATATTTCTTTTTGCAGGCTATGTAAAGTGCTATTGAATATGGATTTTTTTCCACCAATCCTTTAAGGTTTCTTAGAAAGATTTCCGGTTCGAAGGTAAGGGATGACTGGACAAGCGGACAATGGGTGCCTTCCGAGCATTCTCGGACTCTTGCAGACGTGACATTGACAAACGACGCTTCAGCGCTTGAGACACTTGGACAGGTGATCCGACGCGAACTGTCCATTCATTGTCCTCCTAGATATTTGAGTTCAAGAAAAGTTGGGTTGGTCCAATAAGACTAATCTTTTATTTATTTCTGCATTTCCATTCTCCATAGCCGTAGTCTTAAATTTTCGGTGAATATTTGGTTTCATTGAATAATATTATCTTATAATACATTCAAGTACTTAAGTAATGACAGTAATAAATCAAGCTGTTACTTGTTTAGTCCTAAACTGAAGACAAGAAAATCCTCTGCTATCCGTAAATTTTCATTAATAATAACAAATTAGCATGATTGATGGAACATTTCGCTAGGGGGAAGTAAAACATTTTGCGAAAGCTAACGCCTAGGAACAATATCACTGCTATCCATTTTATTGTCAACAGTATTTTATAGTGTTTTCCTCGGGTTATTATTAGCAACGTCGTAGAATTCCAGCACAACAGAGCAATCTCGAGCAGATTCGTAGACGATAGCAGTTTCGCCAGTGTTTACATAATAGCCGCACACGAGGAGAAAGCGAATCAGACCTGACTCGTGATCAGATTTTCTATAATGTCAAGTCAATAAGCACCCACCTGGCATTCCGAGTTCAGTTAGAGAGTTTGATTATCTATATTAAAGACGGTTTCTTTGCGGTAGTCTTCATATTGGTTATTTTGATATCAATCATATAATTTTTTGAAGTGAAAAGGAATAGTCATCACTCATCATCTTATCTTTGTAACTTTTTGGAAGTCATGATTAACAAGCCACTTTAGAGTAAGCATTGTTGGGGGTTTCAATATGAATAATGTTTTACTCCCTGACTTTATAAACAAAATGTAAACCTTATACATCGTATAGGTACGTACCTATTTTGACAAATCCAATGAAAATTAAATTAAGAGCTTGGGAAATCTTACGAATTTCGTGTATTAGATTTTCTAACCGACTCCGGAATGCCAAATCTTATTTACTTTTTTCGTGTTGAAGCCACAAATTAAATTTCTAGTCAGGGTTTTCGGCCATTATTTGTAAATCTCTTAGCAATTCTCTGCGCATTCGTATTCCTAGCACCTCAGACAAACCGAAATATTCCTTATCACTGGCAACTTGAGAAACTGGAGCGGCTGTGTGGGTGAAGTATTTTCGAGTAGCAGAACAACTCCGCCACATTACTCGGTAATTAATAAAGTTTAACACGTAATGTCGGTGTGAAGTTGTGGAGCAAATATTGGTAAAACTGCTGGCCGCAGTCAGTAGCCACGTTTGACTTCCGACAAAGTTAAACGAGCTTAATGGCTCTCTCTCTCTACAGATTGCTGATTACACACTTATTATTATACCTAATATGTTCGCCTGTGCTGTTTGACTATGTTGTAAGCACTTTACATTCCAAACGGGCCAACTATTAAGTTGTTGCAAAATGATGAATTCAATAATTTAGATATTCAAACTTTAGATTAAACATATCGTTTCAGCGATGACGTTTAACATCTTCAAGCAAAACCAAACCAAAATATTTCCACAGCGCGGTACTTGAAGAATTGTGTCCTCCTTTTACTTTTATTGCCATTCTAATGTTTGCAAAATACTTTTTTTAATACCACAACCTACAGGTAAGTATGTGGTTTGCGACTTTTGGCTTTAATTACTGAAACGTCGTTGCCATTGCACCTAGTTACCTACATACGGGATCAAAATGTAAATTGTATATAACTGCCATCTACATAATAGCTAAGGTACTTTTTTTAAGGTTGGAAATTCATCGACGGCCTTGTAAATAACTTGCAGGTGTAACTACAGTCGATTTTCATTTTTCAATTTCCGGGCGTACATTAAGGCGACGTAAAAATCAATTTACCGTGGTATAAAGCACCATTAAACTCACTTAAACTATTTTGTACAGCAACTACAAAACTTTATACTCCACACTAATTACATAGACATCAAGTTGATCAAGTATATTTTTCTCGGAAGGCGAAGAGGATATGCATGAGGACGCGGAATAATTACTTTCTATTCATTCTTTATTATATTCATCGAGCACAAGAGTTTAATAATTCCATACTACACCCAGAATGATTCCATTACTATCTACCACGTAACCTCTAATTTGGGCGTCATCATCGTATCGTGAACTAGTGACGAAGGCGACGTAGGAAGTTCTTCTGGCTGGGCACTGGCTGCCGCGCAACAGTTAGTCCGTTGTCCATGTTCACCAGTAAGAGACCAAGAACCAGTAACCAATCGACCTTGAATTGTTGCGTGGTGGTCGTGCTCCAGTTCGCCGCCATCACACGCGAGCTGCGACGCCGGCGTCGTCACGTTCACGTGTACTGTCTGTATGCACACACGTGACAAACGCTCGTAAACTTACAAACACTGTTTACGTATGTGGCGGTACCTTAAATACGTCCGAATACATTAAACGTGCGTGCTCTTATGTAAGTATGTTTATGTCGGATTATGCAATCTTGTACGGATCTGTGACTGGTCAAGTCGGTTGGTGCAGAGATTAGGTACTGGTTTCGTTCAACATTGCCGTATTATCCATAATTGCGGATTATCTGACTCAAGACTCTAAAGCCAATCTTGTAAGGTGTTGGAGCCAATTTTAAATGTGCAAAAGTCAGTAAACATGAACATTATTATATTTGCTACTTTCTCATATAATTCAGTAGCTATACCTATACAGAGGACAGGCATTGAATTGACGTGAACAAAACTGCGGTCGGCGTACTTTAGTCATATATTTTATAAGGTGACAGTGACCATCTGTGCTGACTAATTTGGTCTAATTAACTTTTTTTGTTTCTAAAACCACAACAAATACGTTCAGAACCAAACAATAGATTATAAAAATGACTGTACAGGGCGCTTGGTAACAAAGGGAAAAGGTTCGAGTGACGTCACATTTTCGCAGAAATCTCCATTATTATTAGCAGATTGATGGGCAGACAGCTTATCATTAAAATAATCTGGATGTGGAACACCAAAAAATTATATTCCACGAATCGACTCGCAAAAACATAATGAACATTTTAAACAAACGCGGATTGAATGAACAATGATTATAATAAAAAAGTGTGCCAAAGCCCTATCGCGCAATCAAAGGCTGTTCAGTACATATAACACTAGTACTTTGCTAATTGTTATTCAATAAGTGTCAAGAACACAAATACAGCCTTGAAATCTTCGATTACAACAGTCGCCCGTTTATTACCGACCAACAGAGAACGGTTTTTATTATTTAGTTATGGAAAATTAACTGTTCTGTTAATAAAGTTAAGATTAATAGGTTCTAGTCTATCGGCATTAAATTTTATTACAAAATCGTAACTAATTTTCAAGATAGTATTTTTTAGAATATTCTTACCAAAGAATTACTTAATGGTTGCAAAAATTACAGGCATTAGTACGTTACCGCCGTGTCGTCCGATACATTGATTTAAGACGTGAAGCAAATAAGCATCTCCATCTAACTATATTAATACCTAATTGTGTCACTACTTGACTACAATAAGGTACATATTTAAATTACAAATTAGTCATTTACGACACAATACCTCATTTCCCCTAACAACTGAAACTAAGTACACCAGATAATAAAACAAATGCATCACTAAGCAAACCACAGCAGTGTGTTTTCCAAACATGACTAACATTGACTATTATTATTGAATTATTCATACAGTATCAAACCGATAGTTTAATATAAACATTTATTGTTGGCTAAATGGATAACACTCATTCGTGGTCGACCAAACACGAAATTAACGAGAACAAATTACCTAAAACGAAACTAAGATTATTCTCTTGAAAATAAGGTAAAATGCAAAATTTTATTTAGAAACGATGATGATAACGAAATTTCTTAAAATAACTAATTACGCAAAGCAAAGAAACTCATAATTTAATTCTAATACCTGCATGCAGATTCAACGAAAGTAAACGGACTCCTAAAACCACGAGCGTATCGCATGATACATTGTGTACAAGTGTGGGAGAGCTATGCTTCGGCACGAATGGGCAGGCTCGACCGGAGTGTGTTCCACGACCTCACAGAAAACCAACGTGAAACAACGATTACGTTGTTTCTTCCCAATCCTTCAAATTCTAATCCCCAAAAGGCAACGCATTTGTAACGCCTCTGGTGTTTTGGGTGTGCGGAAATTGCTTACCATCAGGTGATCCGTCAGCTCGTTTACCAGCTTATACCATAAAAAAAAACATTACATATTATGTAATATTACAGCACACATGTTTATTAATTTGCCATGCTTCATACTTTAACCACAAAGCTAAGCGTCATAGAACGTCGACAACAAACCGTAAAATGATTCAATCTACCTAGGTATAAAAACATCTTTTATAAAACAATCTTGCGCAAGTATTTGTTTGTTTTAGATTTCAAAGAAAACTTTTTGTATCCGCTTCATATAAAACAACAATTTTATTAACTTTCTAATATTACAAAGTTTGTAGCAGTGAAACATAAGGATGCGAGCACCATTTGGACGTCTCTTCATATACGATGTGGTGATCCTAGGGAAGACGATGAAACTTGCCGTGTAGGATGCAGTTGTACAAGCGATATTAATTTACTAACATGGCCAGCCAACAATGCACTAGCTACTGGCAAAATTCCAACGATTGCCGCCTTCAAGCCAGGGCGATCCAAAATTCCACCGGAATATATTCGGACGTTTGATAAGAAACAAGGTCTTCCACGTGCCATTTCAACTTTGATCCAAAAGAGGATTTCAGAATGTCAATAATTTCGTTTGGCGATTGGTATAAAGGCCAGTAAAAAGACGTAGCAAAAATGCTTTGATTTCTACCTGTGCTATGTTATGCCTAACTTAACAAAAGGCGTTCCAAAAATTGTATTGTAGGCAGATTTCAAATTACCTTGGAATATTTAGGTACCTACTTAAACAAAAACGTTACATAGAAATTCATCAAATTCTCAAAAAAAAGACAGGTCAAAACAGTTAAGAGAGCTGTGATAGGTTTAAACGATTACCGGATCCCAGCTCGGCATCGAATTAACTTTCTTCCTATTGCTTCGGAATAGACAACTAACTAGGAAGTTACGGTACGCTAGAAGCAACTAAAACCCGTTTCACCTACCCATTTCTGAGGAGTTTGAGATAACTTGTAGACTAACAGCAACAATTGGCGAACGTTTCATAATCTTTGTTAGAACATATAACGTTGTCGTGTAGCGAAACCAATTTGCAATTTATATTAGGTTGCACATTGCGCTGGCATCATCTTGAGGAGTTAGGACATCTCAAGGAAAGTCATGAACACATTGTCTTAGTTAGATATTTCTTGTTTAACATTCTCCTTTATACCGGTGGGTAAATCATTGTGTTCACAGCGCCACACCATCATGTCATCACGAGACGCCTTGCGTAACCCGCATTGAACCGTGACCTTTGTTGCAATGTGCTACATACGATAACCACTGGTTACTCATGCGCGTTCAATATTAGTTTAACGATGACTAGTGAACACATACTGCTTAAATAGTAGGTTACTCAGATTTTAACGGAGTGGTTTGCTTTCTTTTGTTTAAACTGTGACAAATGAGTTAATACAGTTAAGCTGGTTGAATTTGTTCCGTTTAAGTTTTAATTAATTAAAAACTTATTAGATTATTTGCGCCTGATTTCCTAATGGAGTGCCTATTAACAAAGTTCTAGATTTTCATTTGATATAGATACCAAGTGTCAAAAGTTGAAAGTTTTACAGCATGATCGGCGACAACGAGGGCCTCGCTAAGTGCCAATATCAATTTAACGTGTGGGAGACGTCATCAGGAAACGTTGGCCAAGTGCCAAAGCCCAGGGGAGCCAAGTAGGAGTGGCCATAAAAACAAACCCAGCTTTGTTTCATTCAGTGAACAAATATTTTTTCGCCGACTAACTCGTATTAAAACCGCTTGCCCAATGTTAACACAGTTTTCGAAAGTTGAGAATGTGCTGTGAAGGAAATAATATACCATTCAATTTCGGCTTTCAAATATGAAATCGACGAGTAATATAAGGATATTACTGGAGTTGTCGCACCTCACTCTTTAATAAGGATTGAGCAGTCGTTAGGCTGATTACAAGTATTGCAACTGGGTTACTTAAATTACATATAAAGGTAAATTAAGGTAGGTACATACAAACCGGTATAAGAGGAAATCGTTTTAATGAGAAACTGCAATTTTATCTTATACATAAAATGTGTAACGGACGGTAGATAAACGTGAAATTATCATATGTATCTGTAATGCAATTACGTAACACTTCCTCAAAACAAGTTCCGGTAGCGACATGCAAACAGAGGAAGAAGATAGGTTATTTTTTAATAATAAAACGGACTTTTTCAAGATTCCAAGTGAATTTTAGCAGCAAAAAGTACAAGACAGTACAATAACAATATACGATGGAACTTGACTCCATGTAATATCATTTTAACGTTCTTCGTCGGATATCGGATACTGCATATCTGAATTCCTACATCTATAGATAACTACCTAGCCTCTTACAAAAATTAAGAATTAAACGGTCTTTTTGAAAGACAGACAAATAAATAGATGTCCTATAAGAGATTTTTTACATTCTGATGTAAGAAATCGCAAAAATGCATTTTAATTTGGTTGGGATAGAGTTGTGCACAACAGGATTGCGATTAGGGAGAGTTGATTGAAACTAACAGGTATCACTGTTCCAATCAATCAAACATGATTGAAACAGACGTACGCATTCAGTTTCACGATATCTGTCGAGCTATGGTTCATTTTAATACAGTTTTGTATGGAAAAAACAGGAGTAACTGCCTAGGAATAAAATCTGTAGAGAGTAAGAGAAAGTATCTGTATAACGCTAAGAACGGCAACAAAATCCATGTATTTGCGTTACAATTACATTTTTCACTCCAAAATCAAATCAAAGTACGTTTAATTTTCGAGAGACGAGAAGTAATCATGTTGTAGCTCCCATTCCGTCTGAGAACTAACATGATTATATTGGTCTTAATTAAAACATGTGGAAGGTCCCGACCTCAACTACGTAGAGCCGTCTGAAAGAGAAATTCGCACATGTGTGAACTTTAATTCTGTGGATTTCTAACTAAGTAATAGCTTGCTCATGTGGAAATAGAAATTAAGTAAAGATGTAAATAGTTTTGGTGTTTCGTGATAGTATTGTATAAATCCTATTTGAGATCTCGCACAATGTAGTGATTTTCTTACACCTAATGTGTTTGGTAGAAACACCATATTTATAATATTCTTATCCTGACAACCATCTTTCTTCTATTCATTAGAATTTTCTTTCTTTTAGGATTCTTCTCTTTTGCTAGTCTAATCGCTAATTCAATAAAAGCAACTGTTCTTTAGTCTATACCAGATAAATCTTTAGAAACATAATCCCAGGACAGCACCGCACCAGTAGGTACGATATAGTAGATACATCCGTGATGAATGAACGCTTAATTATCCCCGCTATATTTCGTGATTAAACTGTCCACTTTATAAACGATATCGCCGAAACGTTGATAATATTTTATGGAAGAGCGATTGTAAGTAGCTTTAAATTTTACACTTGGACCTATTATACAGATGATCGAGCACAGTCATTATTGGCGTAGGAGGTAAATTACTTCCGAACCGATACGAGCAAATATGCAGCCACGAAAGTATTTAACATTTTGTTAAACGTACATTACACTACCCTATCCCGTTGGTGTTGTAGGAGCCGACTAAGGAGATACACATGTGTGACAGAGACTAACTAGTAGCGCCCTCTGATTTCTAAACCTGAAACTTTTAAACAGCGATGCTCATACTCACCAGCCAATCGCGAAGATTATGGCAAACCCTTCTTATATAGACACTTATGCAGTCTACCAGTGAACTGTCACGTGATGAAACGTACATAAACTATGATTACTGTATATTTAGATTAGTTTGTGGTTCAAATTATAACACATGTTTACATAATAGCACTCGGTGCCTGCCTCAATGAATATCGCCATGAATATGCATTTCGCTGTATGCTAGTGTCTGTATTAAATTAAACAAACTCGGTACCTTTATAACATCTATTTTTTAATATCAAATTGCCGCAAGAATAAATCTTACGAGAATTTGCGAATTAATTATTCTGCACGTCTAGGATTCTAGGATTCAATAATAACGTAATTGCCAGATGATTACATTGACGTCAAACTAGTTAGTGACGATAAAAACATTAGAACACTTTTTGTTATACACATTTTGATTGTTTTTGCAGATGACCACGTTACAGATTCTAATAATTATTTTTACACATCAACTAAAAGGAAATATTTTTGCGATAACTTACTTCAAATGAACTAACCAATTAATCCATTTATTTTAAAATAATTACGTCATCCCACAATCCCGTGAATCCATTTTCCTTAAATTTGAAAATTACTAAAATTAGTAATAAGTACTTCCTTTCCTGTCTTCTAACATAAGAACATAACTTAAATACGTTTAACATTATTTAAATACGTTTTCGGTTTAAGACAACACTTACATACTAAAGAGTATAACTAAGAAAACGCTGTCAACAACCCTATTAATTTAGTACTTACAAAGAATAGTTTACATTGTTTGGGTCTTGCATTTTGTTGGTTCACACAAAGACGTGTGACGAGATACATTATGCATATTAGATACGTGCCTATGCCTACAATCCGTGGCTTTAAATAACAAGGAGCAAACATCCAACGATCTGGAGGCGGCTACTATTGCCTGTAGTTGACCAGGGGATATAGCACGTCTTTATACATAAACCTTTGTATATGTTCTGTCCATTTTCTAAACCAATAAATTTATACGTAGGTAATATGAGTAATTCATTGTATTGTTCACATCTAAAATATCATAAAAATGTTGGCAATTAAAGTTCATAACACCACCTAACATAATTACTGCACGAGAATTAAATGAATTTAATTGCAACCATAATATAGAATTCTCACAATAAAATTCCTAACACCAACCGAATACCATAAATAAGCAATAAAAATTTAACAGTTCGAAAACGATTACAAAATATGTGCAATTAAACTCTTGTCAATTAACTTGGCCATGTCGAATAATAATTACTTGCAGTATGAAGTATTCTCTAGTGGAGGACAGAGCCCATTTCGAGGCGCAATATCTAGCCCCCCAGGCGAGGCAGGCCGGCCTCAATTGTTTAATCGGCGAAGTTCCTCGATACAGGCCCGGCGACGCGGAAAGTTCAGCTACAGATGATAGGGCATGCTCGTTTCGCTTAATGTTCTACGTTCTACGTTCCTCCAGTGCACTCTGTGTGTAATTACTGCACACATTTAAGACTCATGTCGGCACACATGAATAGAAAACTAGTGCTTCTCACGGATTTGTTCGATTGTGGGTGCGCCACCCAGCCAGGTCACATCCGCGTGCCTTGAAATGCACAGTTACATGACGTTGGGAAACAACCGCTGTGGGAAGGGGTTAAATGGAATCGAGGGTATTGTGATGCGCGTCTCATTAATTGTGAGGTACTTTAATACGGTAACTACTGCTAGCAAAGCTATATTCCAATAATCGTCGTTTTTGTACTCACTTATGATAGTACAAGCCTACTTCTTGTACCAACATGCAGAGGACTCATTCACGTCCATTGATTTCAGCTGCTTGCTTCGAGCTGATTATAGAACAGGAAGTTTCAATAATGGATTGAATCGGATAGAAATGTTTCCAGAGATCTTGGACGTGCTCCAACTAATTTGGAAAGAATTAAATCATCTATGTTATTCCGGGAAAACAAAAATAGTAACGAGTAATGTGACTCGAGTAACACACAAAATGGAAACGCGATAATCAACAACTGTTTTTGTATTGTTACGAGTACTTTTACTATGTTTAAACTTAACGTGCCTCCCGGCAGAAAACGTAAACAAATATATCGATACAAACAACTACTAGAACAAAGAACAACATCGAGTCTAGATTTAAGATGCTTGTTAGTAACCGGTGTACCGTGTTCTGCTGCGACGCATGTCAATGTAAACAAAGGGTACGTCTACACAATATGGCGCGTAATCGGCACTAGTTACAATTGTACCAATAAACAAATGCTAACATATTAAAGGATTATGAACTCTAGTGTTTATTACTGAAGGGTTAAAACCAGTGCTGAGCAAAGATTGTCAGTGCAGCTCGGTGAACGGAGCGCGGCATAGCGCCGGCTGCACGCTTCCGACGGTGACGGCCGTCATGGCTGGCGAAGACGTTGATATCGGCGACACGTTGTTGGAGGAAACTAGCTGCTTATCTTTCGCACCAGCTGACTACTATAATCTTGTGCAGAATCGTTCAACGATGGTACTAGATTCTAAACCCTGTCATCTTAAATAAAATCTACAGTAATAAATGTTAGTCGTATCACCAAAGTTCGGTAGTCAAACATTACAATCATAGCCGTATTTTCAAAGCACCCGGTGGATTCAAATTGACGTGTAAAAGTGCCAATTGTGGGCCATTTCCGTAACGAATCCAATTTCAGTTGATTGCTCTTCCAAATTGATGAATCGTAAAGAACAAAAACAATTTCGTAAAATATCAAATCAAGGAAAATACGACTGTGTATTGCGAAAATGTGTAAGAAAGAGCAGACCTTACTTGACAGGTTTCTTGAAAAGCAATCCTCTTTAAAGAGAATTAATGTCATAAAACAAACTGCAATAAACGTTTGATTTTAGAACGAAGATAAAACGGAGACCAAAGGATGGCGACTAGACGTATTTCTTTTGACAAATTCGTCACAATATCTGCGGGAAGTTAATTGTTCTGTGAACTTTGTATTATTGCGATTGGCATTTGAACAGCAAACGAAGTTTCTTGCCAGCCTAGCGACGCAGACTGCACGGAACATCATGAGCATATAGAGCATATCGGATGTGGTGTCAAACGCAGGTTACTGTTTCCACTTCCCTCGGTGAATTTAATGCAGGAGACAGGATGACTTAAGCCTTAAGGCACAAAAGAGACTGCACAACTGGGAGAAGCCCAGTCGCCAAGCACCACGGAAATTTTACTTAAAACTAAAATATTAAATGCTTCTCAAAAACGCCTCGTGTCACGCTCAGATTGCCAGAGACCACACTCCCAGAGTATGTGATGGGCGGATTGCATGTTGCATTTACATTAGTAAGAAATTGGGCAGCTCATTATACATAATCATGGAAGATTTACCAACAATATGTAGTATGTATTTAACACATTTTTTTCCCTCTGTGCTTGATGGGTGTCAGACTCTTATTGGCTACAAACACCCCGTTCCTACTCCCTCCTGGTTTGAGCCGGAGCTCCGATAACCCGTTACGTTGTCCGCAGCTAGTGTGTATAATACATACACAATAAGTATAGAAGCAACTAATTAGCTTTAATTAATATTATTGCCTTTTGTTTCCCTTTATTATTATATTATTTTTGTATAAATAATACCTACGATAGCAAATTATTATTTTTGTATCCACCTTCTCGCTATTTATTCATGTAAAATAAATTGATTAGTATATTTACATGGAACGTATTTTCCCAATGTCTGTAGGTACGGACTACGGAGTTAAAAGCAATAGTGGCAATAAATTGGACGATATAAATACATTATATAAGTCTGGTTATAAAAACAAGTACTTATTACAAATCAACATGATTAATATTATTCATAATTACCTAATTAGCAATGGCAATAATGGAAAATATATTTACAAAACCCATTTTGGATTACCTATTCATTGTGTGAATAAGAACCACTAACCACGATAGAGGAAAATAAATACAATTAACTAACTATATGAAAAAAAGTGTTAAGATTAACACGTAGGAGAAGTTTGATACGTAACTTAAGTATTGCAGTAATAATTCGCCCGCAATAGTTACGAATCACGAGTGTGCTATGAAGAGCGGTGCATCGCACAGATATTTGCCCGATGACACAATGGCGGCTATGAACCGTGAAAATTCTCACGGCTCATTTCTCATATAAAATATGTATACACAAACACATAGTTCAACCTATCAATCTTATTTACATTGACAATATACTCGAGTACCGACCTCGTGTTCACGAAAAAAAAACTCGTTTCGCGTTCTTTGATGGAAAATGTGACGTACCTGGAACAAAGGTAAAAGATCTATTATTGACATGTTATTTTCCGTCAGGGAAAAAGGGGAACGTTCGCCATTTTCAACATAAAATATATCTATATAAACACACAGTTATTTTTCAGCTCCTCAATTAACACCCTTTAGTAACATAAGTGAGCACTAAGAAGGGATTTTTGAAATGTCAACCCCCAAGGGGGGAAACGGGATAAACTGAGCCGGGGCTGCGGGAAAGTTCTAACGAGATACCGTGGCCCCGGAACGCAAAGGGCAACTGAAGGAACGAGGTGGGTTTTAGTCAGTAAAAGTCTGACACTCCCTTCCGTTCCACCCAGAGCGGGAGAGGTCATTTGATGATTTCCCATCCTTAAAAAAAAGACTTTGTATGACAACTTTCAGTCGTCTCTTTAACATACATAATAACATACATAATTATGTACATACATGCATAACATTAATAGATTAAAAGTGGCTGGATATTGTACAATACTGGCGGGGATATTAAATGTTCCGTCAGGAAGTCAATCATAAAGATAAAGCGGTTACGCACAAACGGTCCTGTGAATTGCAATACAGCCCGCACAGTCCACGCAGTGCCCACGCACACACGTCATCAAGCCAATCTGACAACTTTATCACCTCGTAAACCGACCGGGATACGTCACGTGTTAATTACCGTATTTCAAGCTAAATGTACGAATTAATTTAATATTCATTGAGTCCCATATCCGTGGCTATCAAATCCCTGCGCCGTGTTGCCGATGCATGGGTATCATTAAAGTGGTCGTCACAACCGCAGACACGTTTAACTCTAACGTCGCTTAATTGTAATTGCTATACAAGCTCAGCGAAATGTAAACCAAATACTAGTTCACCAGTGCTAGTTTCCGCTTTTTGTTGCACTGTTATATTCCCTAATTCCTACATTCGCCAACGATTTGATCAAACGTACCCCTAAAATGATCCGCATAATAATATTCGTGTGATTCCGACCCCTTATTGATATAGCAGGGTGACATCACTATTTAAGTGGTATTTATGTAAATATGTCAAAGTAGACTAGACTTGCAGAGTCACGAGATTAACGATGTTCCCGCCTCGAGCGACGTGTAACCCTCAACGTGATACTACAAATATGTTGAACGTTCATTTTATCAAGAATGGCTGGCTGCATGTGCACACTGGGTTTACGACAACATTATACAATATAGGATAGGATATAGTTTTCAATACATTGTTCCTTGCATTACAAATTGCATAAACCGAGTATAGCAGAATTATCTTTTAAAAACTTAGTAGATATTATGCCAGTATATTTAACTATCTAAAACGTAGCTTGCTAAATAGATGAAACAGAATACTCTAAGAACACTTTTTCATTAAAATAAGACCACGATTTGTGATAGTTCGAGCTGTTATATCTAGAAATGGTATTGCAAGCTTTTAAGACCGCAAACGTCTCGTCCATTCTATTTTGAAATCCAAGCGTTCTATTAACCATTGGAGTTTCCTGGTAGATCGAAGTGGTTACGGTATTGGTTTCAACTATTTTCGGATTATCGCTCCGAGATTGCACTTAAGTGCGCTGTCGAAGAAAATTATGTATGAGTGGTTCTATTTAGATAGGTCTTTGAAAACGTAATGAACTTAAACATAGTGTAGTAACTAAATAAGTCCAATTAAATTATACTGCTGTAATTAGTCACAGGGTGTACCATTGTATTTCGCGTCATCGTTACACAATGCGGGCTCGTCTAATCCACAGCTTAATGTCGCTACTCTGCTAGTACTTAAGCTCTTAATAATCGGGTGATGTTTCATCTAAGACGTCCTCCGTCTTAACAAGAAATTATTATGAGTATGAGTCTGCAGTAATGAAGAACTATACGGTATTCTGAGACGAGAAACGTTAAGCTCCATAAGAACAAACCGCTTACCGCTAAGTACTTTAAATAGCAATTAAATAAAGGAATTACTACTTGTATGGCCATAATACCTACCTACTCGATTTCTAATAATAGACAGTACCCTAAGCCTTCAGGTCCAAAAACCAAGACTAGTACTTTTACTAATATTGGACAATAAACTCTAGATCTTAAAGAATTCATAAGGCTAGTCAAATATTCAGGATTGAGTAGGTTGGTTACATTTGTCGCAGGGTTACATTTGCCTCAATCTAACAATATTCAACTAAGATCAAGTTGTTGTTACTGTAAGAAAGTAAAATACAGCGAGCAGTGTCGAAACTGCCGCATTCTATCCACTTTATAGGTCATTTCATTTATTCCATTCACTTATTTCCTTCGAAGAGATCTCCTGTTACGACCGAATGGGTTTCACAAATAAACCTAATTCTATCTGAACAATACGATGTTTCTTTTCAATTTCACAAATTAAACGGCTCGCCCCTAGAACCCGGATAATCCGTTAAAGATGGCGGAGCGACGAAAAAGAGCGTGCACTTGACAGCCAAAACTTAGTGAGTTCGTATTCCAATCATGGTTATTTTCACTTAATTTCGTATTCCGCAAATAATTACCCGGTACTTTGGGCCCTATAGGCGTTTCGGACGTGATCATTTTTACATAATAAGTTCCATAGATAAGCCTTAACTGAAGTGAGTAATGAACGTGACGTTAAACAAAACCGCGACGGCTTTATTAAATAAAATATGCAGGTGACTGAAAGTATTAATTTATTTAAATATTTACGAGAACCGAACGGTAATAACGTATTTAATAGGTAGTTTCTGTGCTGAGTTTAAGCTGGAATACATATTTGGTACGTCAACATTTTCCGGCTTAAAGGTTTCAAGTGAAAACCATGATTGCAATGCGGTCTCGTTATTGAGGAAATTTATTTTTTAATCATGATTTACCTAAAATTGGATTAAATTGAAACTATAGTATATATCGTGGGTTAAGAACTAGAGTAGCGTAAGGGCAAAATGACAACTTCTCAGGAGAGCCGAAAAACAATTCAAATTTATCTACCGTCAACTTGTAGGTCTTTTATGGCAAAATCTATAGTATCTGTATATCTGGTTTTTACTTAAAATAAAGCTTTATTTATTGGCTACAGAATACTGTAAATTCATGGTCAATAAAAAAACGGTTTCATTTAAAAAATACATATTTTTCTAAAACTGGTTGACATACGTCATAATAACGGACTGCATTACTTTAATTATTTAGTGCAATAGTAGCGTAACCCACCCTTACGTTTTTTTGGCACGGAGAAAAATTACAAGGCTACAAAATCAAACTTTCTGCGTTAATAACGTATGACAAGATACGCCATTTGAGCGATTACATACATACATTGAAGGCATAATTCGGTGTCCTATTCGCTCGTAAGTCGAGTTACGATCGTTGTGCTCATAACTTTATTGACAAAATAATGTCAAGATTATTGTAAGTAGAAATACTTCCTTTTAGCAATAAACAAACTTCTTTTCTTTTTATGCGTTATTATTGTACTAAGCAATCTACACACTACATCGTTCTAGTTTTTCGGCACATACAAATATGGGGATTGAAAAAGCGAATAGTGAAAAAAAAATTTTTTGAATTTTTGCCCTTACGCTACTCTAGTTCTTAACCCACGATATTGAAGTAAGTACCTCATCCATGTAAAAACATGACATGAAGATTATACATAGGTACTGGAAATATTTTGAGATAAACACATCGATTATAGTGAAAGTCAAGATTACCATATCCATTAAGAAAAAGACAGATAAATATTAATGGATATACCACCAACCTGGTATGTAATTAAGAAAAAGTTGCTTACCTAATTGATGATCAATCGTAATTAATTATCTGGTGCAACAGAAGATACTTTAAGTCATTAAAATACCGAAAGTCGTAGTTTTCTTATATTTTATCTCTGTACCTATCTAAATTCAAAATAAAGTAATAAAAAGTTTTTTAAATACATGATTATAAAAAATCCAAACAAAAATACAATATAGCAAGTAAATATTTAATTTTTGTTACGTACCTAACTATATCACATAAAAGATGATAGTGAATGAATTAAGTACCTAACTATTATCTGCTAAAAACAAAAATGTGAAAAACCCAAGTAAGTTATTATGTTAACATAATCGAAAGGTCATAGAACATTAAAGTCATCGACCATTTTATTGACGAGATATTTAGTATATTTCGGGCTCTTTATGTTTAAATCTTAATTACCTACCTAAATACTTTATAAGTAAGAACTTATTAATGAAAGCTAGTTAACAGCACCTTTGAAAATACACTTAGTAAACCTAGAATAGTAAAAATGCTACAGTCACCAGAATTTCCTAGTGATTCAGAGATAAATGTTTGGGCTCTTAAGACAAATAAAGCAAAACAAATAGTAGACGGCAATATTTGTAAATACGAGTATATCGTAGCACACTTGCAATTAGCATTAAAGTCACCAGAAGCACCACGTGAACCGCACATGGAGCACCATACAAGCGGAATTGTGGCAACAGTATCTTATTAGCACGACTTTCGCGAATTGTCACCGAAACAAATTAACGTACCCATTAACAATTACATACACGTTCCGACTTCAATTTACTTGCTTAATTAGTCACAGCCGATACACAAACCGAGTAATAAATCATTAGCCAGCCAATTAACGGTAATTTCGGCTTTGTGACACGACGTCGATAGATTTGTACACTGTTATAATTTACATCTGACAGAACCACTCATGCCTGGAAAAACATTACACCAATTAGACAGCCAACTCACTCATTATTCTTTAAATAATTAACCGAAATTATATACGTACTTGTTAATGACTTCACCTCTCAAATGTTATTCAAAACTTTATAATTATTCTTATAAGAACCGAAATTGCCTAAGTACTCCGAGAATAAAACATATTTCGCGAATAATGTACGAAGTTTGTGAAAATAAGCCAAGCTTGAAAAATTCTAAAGGGTGTGCTTGGGAATTGAAAACACAAAGTTAATAATCGCTCGAATATCTTGAATCGACCTAAAGACAACATTTACCTAAGACCTATACTTAGAAATAACTAGTTAATGTCAGCTGAGTAGAACTTACTTTAGTATAGTTAGTTACTAGGCAGCTCTTAGCTATTAACTTAAACGTAAGTAGGTAGGTAATTTTTTCAACTACATTCCATGTATCGCCAACTGAGTTACAAAACCATATTCAGTATGCAGTCATTTCTAAATCAACTAATCAGACTGGATTTAAAATTCTTGAAAAGTAAACTATCCATAAGAACGTAAATGTGATTTTTCTCATTCATTTAGTTAAACAATCAGGTAGGTTATGACCTGATATTTCTGGTTCCCACATCAGTGCATGCAGCACACCTATTCCGGACATCTGTCCGAAGTTAATGTTAATAGCGAAGTCATCTGACTTAAAAAACAATTATCAATGTCATGAACATGCAAAATTACGAAGACCTTTTATCTAACAATTTGAATATTCATAAAGAAAATATCACTAGGTACGTATTATTTTGGAAACAGAAACAGAATGTAAACTCAATAGGATTCTATTAGCAACTTTCTAGTGATACAATCACTTTTTGATTTCCATATCCAAATAAAGTTACGTCATATTTAAAAATTACATGTTTCGTGTGGTTTTATATTCACCATAGCTAACATAAATAACCGCTTAATATATTCTAACTAACGACGCAAGTAAAACTTGAAAGTGCCATTGTGTAATTTGTATGCAGAGGATCAGGCGTCAGCGTCATAAAGAGACGACTGTTACTGCATTGAAAACGCTGCCTTAGAGGCGAGAAATTGTTTTATTGTACAAGTTTAAGAATCAATTGAGACAGGAGCTAGACTAGCCAATCTCTATCATTCAAGTAACTTACATATTTTCTACCAACCAACCTACTATCAAATAAAAGAAAGTTCTCTACCTTCACAATTCTCAGCGACATAAAAAGTGCGATTAATAAAACAAAACAAAGAGCCATCTAGTCCGTCGTTAGCGTATCTCAAAACAAAAGAGTACAGCTGCCGAAACGAGAAACAGAAAGTTCCTTTGCTTAAATAATTACTGCATTTATCCACAAACGGTGATAACGAACACTACGACAGTTACGTACTTTTACAAATGAACCTAGTTCCTTTTTCCGACGTGCAAACTACAGTGCTAAGTTTAAGCCGTCCTGTTACTAAAAGAAAAGTTTTGAAATAATCACCGTAAGTCGAGAGAGCGAGGGAACTTCTGCATTAACAGAACTGTTGCCAAAAATGTTGCAACGACATCTGATTCTTTAGTGTTTCTCTTTTAGTGACGTAAAGAATATTTCAAGTGATGACCACATTCATGTTTACTTAGTGCTTTTGTTAACAACTTTTTTGACGCAGAACAAATATTGTAAAGGATTATAAATAGACATTTCATCACTGAACAATACAAAGTAACACGATAAGGCTGCCCATTGTACATTCGCTTAAATGTCTCAACTTTTCTGATGTGTCGTCTGTAAACATGATGTATAATAAAGCATTTATCTGTCTATCAATCTTACGCGTTATTAAATAATAACTCAATTTAAAAGCATAAGCAATACGTCAAACCGGTACCACGGCATTAAAGAGAAGTTCGAGGCATTCGGAAGCACTTACGGCATATAAAGGTCACATACAGTTGCATAAGAGTCGGACAAGCACCACGTGTTAGTTTCCTGACCACGGAAAAACAGTCGGACGGCCGCATCGTGACAGCTACGAACGTGCCGCGCCTTTATAATAAGGTTGACCAGCGACATCGCAAACTGCCTAACTGACTGACTTTAATGAAGTTTGACTCTGCACTGCTATAGCGGTGAACAAAAGAGAGCTAGGTATACAGATGCAGTAACTCAGCTCACATTATAGTTTTGTAAAATTATGTGTTTTTTTATCGATTGTATTACTATCTTTATCATCATAACTACTTTTGGACTAAATATTTCTTAAAGGGTTTTACTGTTGTAAGTTTTACATTTAAAGAAATACCTACCTAGTTATCATCCAAAATACTTATGAATCTTGCCACTTTTACTCATTAAGTGGAAAGGAGTTTGCTTTACAACGTCTATTTTCAAAGCCATTAGTGTTTGATTATTGGAATCTCCTGATGTAACTCCTTTTAGTCTGAACTCTCATAATATTCGTTAATTTCAACCGACAGAGCGAAACAGGAAAATTGTTAATAACATTATGTTTTTACCTAACAGTTTTCAAATATCCTTGAAGTTAACTGCTAGGTGAGTACGTCGCCTATTGTTACGTGATAACGAAAACTATTCGATAACTATCTAAACAAAATGTATGAATATAGTAAGTATTTAATGTTTTTTGGTGGTGTCTTGTGTACCTGTGTCAAACAGGTAGTATGGTTAAAATCACATCCACAAAACAGGAGAAACTTCAATGGTAACGTTTAAAAATGTGGTAACATTGAGATTACCATTTAATCGTATGCATTTAACAGAAAATAGTGAAAGTGGTAATTACCTAAGTGTGGAGATCCTAAATGACACTCTTACATAAGTAGAGAAGCCAGAATAAGAAATTTGTAAAAATACAGAAGCTGTAAACTTTTCTCAAGGAACTGCCAACACTCCATTCAAATGCAAAAGGTTTTAGCATTATTTCTTACGACAACAGTAAAACGGCACATAAACTAATAAATTTTACCTCAGCACTCCGTATCCTCGACCATATTGCAATAAAAATGCAAAATAAGTTGGTTAAAATGTTGCAGTATCCAGTGAGAAATCAGAAAAAAGTCCGGTCTAATGAAACCATGAATATCTGCGGTGGCAAAGCTGTGTAGCTTCCCGAACTAGAGCGCAGTTCACACAACCGCACCATTATTATTGTACAATTTACAACCGTGAAGCGGTAAACAAAGGAAGGTGCGCTATATTTACGGAGGAAGTTTCAGAACGGATAGCACCCACAATACAAGAATTTTCAAGGTAAATACTCTTCGCAGTCTTACCGATTTTACGCTAAAGGGCACACAACGTTTGTTGATTGTTTATCGAGAATTCCGCGTTAATAGAAAATAGCTGTTTGTTCCGTACCATTTCACATACGCGACACATTCCCCCCGTTTCAAAGAACTTCTTTCAAGTTGCCAAGGAAACAAGTGACAGGAATGCCTCGACTGTCTTCGCTTTGTTCTCTACTTGGAGAATACAATATTTATAGATGATTTAAAATGTAACACGCTAAAGTAGATCAAGCTTGGACAGTAAAATAAAAATTTTACATCACACATTAAGGTTTTTTAAATCTTATAAATATGTAAGGAGTAAAGTTGCGGACTCGTCGCTCGCCATTCGCCTCGTGGTGCGACAGGCGCTGGCTACTGTTTTTCTCATACAATTTACAACCGTTAAACTGGCAAACAAAATGCCGGCAGCTTATTTACACGGCGCCGCCAAAAGGAAGTTCGTACGAACGGATGCTATGCTAGTAAAGGAAACAGACATAAATCACCGAATTTACGACAAGTTTGTGAAATCTTATTATTATTTAAAAAGAAAAACACGTCTTGCAAACAAGCTGGTCGCGCCTCGAAAGGTTCGCTCCCTAATAGGCAATTTAGAAAATTAAGCTTTGTTTACGAAACAAACACCCGGAACTTTTAACTCGGGGTAACGACGAAGCTATATTGGAATAACAAACGATAAGTAACAAATGTTGTCTTTGACTCATATTGTGCCAATAAGCAAATTACTTTAGCAGAACACAAAAACCGCGAGAGAGGCCGGAATCCGAAGAGATCCCGTGTTTATGTTGACCTAGCAACTTAGGAGTTGTGTAATCCGACAATTTGCCGTTCCTAACTCGCAAACACAACAAAACAAAGCGAACATATTCCCGGAGCTGAAAGGAAGTTCACTCGAAAAGGCAACTAGCTGCGGGGAAACCTTATATTGTAGAATTTATGATATGTTCCTACGCCGTGTTCCAGTTTCTGGGGTCATTCGCGCTGCTATCTCCGCGATATTTCGTTGAAACTAATAACAATACTGATGCGGCCGGATCACCACGTAATGGGACCTATGTGAGTGCAATTTCATATCTCTCACGTCCTCGAATAAGTTCCAATGGATATATAAACTGATTGGGATTATAGGCCAATAATTCTGAGTTGTTCG
Source organism: Spodoptera frugiperda (assembly GCF_023101765.2). Lineage (NCBI taxonomy): Eukaryota > Metazoa > Arthropoda > Insecta > Lepidoptera > Noctuidae > Spodoptera > Spodoptera frugiperda. Next base: position 3,874,245 of record NC_064214.1, on the reverse strand, counting down.
CTATTTGGCTCCGAGCAGCAATGAGGACGGGACGGAATGTCCCAGATAAGTGTTTATGAGCCAATTAGTGGCAAACGAAATGAGGCCTATCGGGCTCAGCGTAAACCTGATAATGGTTAAGATACGATCACGCGCCCGAAAGCGTACTAACTACGCACACACTATTAAAGAGACATTTCAAAAGCATTCAATCATCCAAGTTATTTATGAGTTTAACCTAGTTCCATTACACTCGTTTATGATTAATGGCTTTATAGTTTCGATATCGCGTCAAATTGACGTTAACATATACCATAAGCACAATCGGTAATAACATGCGCGTGTTGGTACTTAATTTATAATTAAAGCAAACTTGCATTGCAAATAAATATAATACCAGACCGGTCCTCCACTATCTACTTTCTATTTAATAAATGAAAGTGAAATCTATCTAATATACGGCGGGTATCAATATGTCGCACGTACTATCTCGAACACAAATACAATATGGATAGAGAGGTCAACCTGTAGGCGCAAACAAAATTAATCTTGGCTAACAACTGGCACGTTATTCAGAAAAAATAGGGATTTACCTTCACACACATCTTCCTCGCATCTTGTATGTTGTTGATCGTAATCTAATACTAAGTTGAAATTGTGCAAATGTCGCCTGACTAGATCGCGTGGCGTCCTCGAGCCGTGATTGCAAGTTGTTAACTAGGCAAGTTGTTAGATTACTCGTGATCCATTTACAGTGCTCTACTATACTTGGCGGATACAGTTACGACCCAGTTAAGTAATTGTAACTTAGACTACATCCATTTTGAATTCAGGGACTCAAGTCTACTTTCATATGGATGTGATGTAGGCATTTTGTTAAGCTCACTCTATGATTTTATCCTATGTCTGGGGTGGAAATAGACTACGTTCAACTTGCAATTTTTAATAAGGTCTCTTTCTTTTTTTAGAACACAGCCACCCAGTCGAGAGCCGTACTCAAGCTGTAGCTGACGGATACACGACGGAGTAGTGCCTACTTATACTTAGGTACCTTCTTTTAACAGCTGGTTAGTCTCAGACAATAACAAGTTGTCTTATAATCAGAGAGTAAACCGTGTTTATATAGTAAAATCATATTAAGCAAGTCTTACCAACAAGGATTATTTTTTACGCTACAATAAGAAAAAGTCTGACCAAGCGTAAGTAGGTTCCTGTGATTAATGTCTCTGTGCCCGTCAAACGTAATCTGGATCTGGCAACGTTACAAAGGTGTAATGAAGGTACCTTGCAATATGAAAGGATTAATGTGAAAGCATGCATTTTTTGCCTTTTGAAAAGAACGCGGAAAATGTTCAGTCACATTCCTGACTTTCCAGAGAGTCTCAAAGCTTGAGGAATTGTTCTACATTTAACAGGTTTTTGTTCTACAGAAAGGTTTTAATTTTATTATTGCTAGACAATGGCTGTTTGTAGTTTTGTTTCAGCAACGCAATGTCGCCGTCGTTGTTTACCACTGAATCATGCTTTTTATATTTACGTCTCACGCTTAGTGGAAGTCTTTATTCATTAGGACTGTATTCATAGCTACATTTAATGGTCAAGAACTGCTTATTGTTAGACGCTCTTTTTATTTAGTTGAAAAATTAAAAAATAAAACAACTTTCATTCATGCAATATTTTAGGTAATATTTTTAAAAAACAGCCGCCGAAGTCAGATGTTCATAAACCACCACACCACTTCAGAAGTCCTAAACGTAAGGCACATTTGAATAAAAGCCCACTGTCATTACAAACAAGCTGAATAAAGACTTAATTAATCTGAGTCCCGAGCGGTAAGCCGCGGCCCGCGAGCACACAGTTGTGTATTCATTAGCATTAAGGACGGTTTCATGGCAACTAGGGTTAGTTGAATCAAAGCAGACATTCAAATTAGATTATACTTAAACTTCATTGTAGGCGTAAAGGCCGAAGCTAACTTAAACCGCGAGGAAGTCTCAAGTCTCAACAGTCGGCTACATACACAATTATTATTTTACCAACGACAGGGAATACAAACTCTCCAATTTGAAGCAAATTGATATAAAAACACCACAATGTTGATGAAAACTTCCACGCAAATGCTAATCATCGGTTCGCGTGTCCGCTTTGTATATTTACTCTGTCCTCCAACTAAGAGTTAAAGATTAACGTTTTCTAAAACGAATTTACAATCCAATATTAGTTAACCTTCCGCAACACAAACGGACAAGAATATGTACTTGTGGAAGAGTACAGCTGTGAGTCAGCATTAAACAGCTATCCTTTGTAACAGAACTATATATTTACAAATAACTCCGCCTAACTTTTTTCTCTCTAGTTCAGACTCGAGTTTACGAGAGTGAACTCTTCCGTGATGGGGATGCTCCAGTTTCATTAATAGAACGGTTTAAATACAGTCTCAAACTCTTTAGTTAGTCATTTAGTTTTTATATAGGATTTTTATACAATAGGTCATTTAGGTGCATGATGAGGAAATATGGCTGTCAAAAATAGCCATTATGTTTTGTCTGAAGATTTTTTTATCGTGATCTCACAGGAAGGTCGCGTTTAGCATGCAACGGCCTCCGTGACAGGCGTCCAAATTGTGGTTTTAGCATAGTTTAACGTGGAGTAGTCAGTTCCGTGAGATAATTGCCAGTACATCGTCGGTAAACCGTAAATAGACCTATGTTCACCATCCGACTAGGTGATTGATGAACCACCGCCAGCTAGATAAATAAATCAGGTTTATTTTAAAACCAGAATAAATCGTATTCTTCATGGCCAACAACGGAAATATAAATCAATGTCATTTTCGGCTACATGGTTTTAATATTAAAAATTAAAACAGATCAACTAGTTTTAATGGTCAATAGCAAAGTAAATCAGGTAAATGACCCCTGTCCCCAGTGCTGTTAAGCAGTTTGTTATTTTTAACTTAGGTAGTTAGAACCGCCACAAAAATAGCGACCACACAAATATCTTTTATTGGGCAATTTGCAACAAAGTTATGTCATCAGAAAACTCCATAAATCGGTGGGAGAAACGTAAACGGCCAGCGATTACCGGCCGGTAGACATCTACCGAGACAATAAAACCAAAATATGACAGCTGACAATTTATCACCATTACGATGTAATACTTACTTCAGCAGAGAATTTATTATCCGTTGAAGAGCTAAGGAGATTTGCGGAAGCAGATATTACTCAATGTCAAGGCCCCATTCTGATTATAACAAGTTCTTTGTCCACCGACGTCAAAGATAGGATCTTTCAATTAAATGAATTTCAGCTTTTTGTTGTCCAATTTATAATAGCTTAACCAAAAGTTGAATCATAAGGCATTCAACAACAACAGGGAATGAAAATGCCGATTTCCAAAAGTCATAAGGAACTTTTATTGTCTAGAAAAAGAAATCTTTAGTCATGTTTTTGTACCATAGGTTTATTTTTATTTTTTGAGGAGGTAAAATCATCCAATGACTTCTCCTGCCTTGGGTGAGGCGAGAAGGAGTGTCAGACTTTTAGTGACTAAAAACCACCCCCTTCCTACTCCTGCTTTTCGAACCGGAGCACCAGTAATGCCGCTGGGTAGCCAGCAACTCCGGATTGTACTAGTTATAGTCTAAGAAAATATTCTGACTAACCTAACCTGATTTACAAATGAACACCGTTCCTGTTTGACCAGTTTCATTTGGTAGGTAGTTACTAGAAATTTAAAAGGCGGATATGGATACATTAACATGCTTATAAATAAAGTAGGTACTTAGGCAGTGAATGGTTAACCTTGCTTTGTCAACTCGGTTCTTACAATTAGAATATGATAATATTGTGTGGATTGTGTGACTAAATCATGATACGATTATTTTTATTTTCATAATAATCTGTTTAACCGTATACTTTTGACCTCGTAATTGAATCCGTATTGGTATCGTTCAGAAATCTGAAAGTCTATTACTGGAACTGGAAGTAACATTAAGCGGTTAAAAATTAAGTAACCTTCACGAAAGAAAACGTGAGATATCACTTTTTGTTATATGATCGATCATGTTTTGTCATTTCGAGTGCTTACGTGAATAAATGCCGAATTTCAGGTTACATTATTATTTTCACGCGGAAAAGTATTATTGATATTATCGATTTTCCAATTTTTCAGGTAGCAGTGGGACTTACGGATTTTTGTATGTAATAAATAATAGGTAATTATTTTATTTTAGCTTTAGTTTTTTTAACGATTTTAGCTTCATCATCATCATCATCAGTCGAGAGACGTCCACTGCTGAACAAAAGCCTGCCCCTTGGTCCTCCACGTAGAACGACAAGCCGCCACTTGCATGATTTTAGTTTGCTAAACTAAAATCGCTTGAGAAGAATCTGGCTATTTCTTAGCTCATATCCAAGTACTTAACTATTTTAATAAACCTGATCTATCTTCACCGGTTTGATGGATCGTTGTTACTAAGCACAATTTAAATACAGGGGGATTAAGATCCTCAACGTAAAATAACCTGGCTTATTTTGATTTAACCTCAGCGCTGATTACAACATGCTTACTCAATGCTTAGTAACAGAGGTAAATATGTTTTTTTGGATAGGATAAAACTTAAGATTACTAACGTACAGTCAGTCTACCTAGTTATTTGGTTCGTAGGTAAGGAAGTAGATTGATCTAGTAACTACAGTGACATAAGATATTATTAACTTTTGAGCAGGACGTTTATTTTGTTAGCTGTTTTCAAGCTTGAAGCATCTATAGAATGAGGGCTTCAGAATTTACATTGCTATCAGGAATCTGGAACTCTTCTTTTGAAAACATATTCAACTATTGAATGAACACATACAATTTTACAAAATACCACATTCAAATTATTTATAGACATATTGAGTAACAGGATATAGTTATTTAGTAGAATTATTAAAATAAACCGGTTGACTGTGGTCTTGCTTTGTGGTTTAGCGACCTTGTGTATTAAGATCATACACGTGACGTGTAATTTATTCTTCTGTAAAAACGATTTAACGATCATTCTAAACATTAATGTATTTTTCTTCTGTCATAAGCTATAAAGCTATAACATACAATTCAAATTTACACTTTGATTGCAAATGTATAATTCTTTTAATATCGAATTCATTTAATATCCAACTTTATATAAAGTGAAAGTGCCATCAACGCAAGATTTTGCAGTGGTTTCTCAAATAAAATACCTACCTACTACACTTAAAACGTCACGATTACATGGGTAGGACTGTGAAAAACGCTATTCATATCGAGATTGGACATTCGACAGCGTCAGGATGACGCCGGCCCGGTCCGTTTATCGACAAAGTTGAGCTATACATGTGCACCCGCCCAGAAAGTTCGAGCTTCTTTTACGTAATGCGGACCCACATAACGCATTTTCGCGTCGATTCATTACGCCCCAGCCGACCGTAAAACTGACCTCCTCCAAATTGTGACTGTCTTCGAACTCTTCAACGAGTGGGAAGCCGTTTCAACTCGAAGTTGTTTTGAGTGTCGGAATGATATTATCATGAACTTGTCTAAGGATTTCTGCTGATGTCTACAAACCTATCCAACATTTTCCATTCCCACCAGTTCAACTTTTGGAAGCACTTCTGCAGTACTAAATGTACCGACATACGTCAGAAAGTTAGCTTTTGTTGAGGTATGAAAGGGAAAAAATAATTAGCTGATCATTTGTTAAGAATACGAGAGAGTAATGAAAAACTAACATGTCGAGTCAGACAGAATACGGAGGAAAGAGGCACAAGATAAGGCGCCTTTGTATCCTTAATTAACAAGAAACTGGGTACATTTCTCAAACAATACATTAGTAGAGTTCTACGTTTATTCGTCCCTAGACTATTTCGATGCTGGTAATGCCCCGCAAGGCAGAAATCATCAGTCATTGCGCAACACAGACTTCTTTTGATCGTCTTGTGGCAAAAAAACGACCCCGACAAATTTAATGTTTGGGCAATGAGTACGACGTCATGTCCAGTGACCGTTCATCGTACCACTCGCTGATAACTCCAAAGATAAACTTGTTACGACAACATCGTTACGCGTATGTGAGACAGCAGTCTCAACGAAGTTTAAAAATTTAAAAATACAATCACAAAACGAAAATTGCACATAATCTTTTAGACCAAAGTATTTTAAAATTTTTAGATCATCCCTTGTGCTTATGCGTGTATTTCTAGCCGCAAAATAATTCAACAAAACACTGTAATTATACAGCATTACAGCAATCACGCGACTAAAGGTCAGGTCAGTTGTCAGTCTAGTCGTGCCGATCAGTTTTAAAATGCCAAAACCTCGCCGCGTTCAGTGAAGGCAAAATGTGAGCTCTATTCCACGCAGGTACATTACTTTAAATCTTTTCCTGGTTGTTGAAAAATTACGAACAGTTTTAGACTTCTGTTCAAGCACAGATTTCCGGGAATAAAAGATGACGCTTAATTTCAAAGAATGCACTGCGACAGTGAAGATAGGACTTTCCTAAAAACTTATATATTTACGGGAAATTGTACTCACGTCCTCTAATCCCCAAATATTAATATATGTTGCCATTTTTCGCCTTAAATGTCGAGTCGAATGTATACCCTAACATAAACTAGATTCAATCTATTCGACATTTAACGAAAGGTTTTAAGAATGTCATGGATCTTCGAATCGTGTTCAGCACGTGTATTTACGCCCACCAGAACAACAAGGCAATCGGAAATGGTATTAACTATGGAACATGCGCGCCAACCCTACTTATCGTGCGTAGAGGCCATTGCTACGAATGCTCTTTCAAGTTAACTATAAAATATGAAGTTTATCAAAATGTCATTCAAATCAAATCTTGTTCTGAACAGTAACAAAATTTGATTTGAATGACTTTTTTCTACAGTATAGTTACTTTAAATAACAATTATGAATATATCAAAGTGAGTGATTAATTTAGTAAAACCATCTATACCACAGGTGCTCACTATCCTTGTCAAGCTTGTCTACAGAAAAGCAATGTCTGAAGAGTAATCATCTAATACTTTTCAAAGTTACTAGTCAGTTATGAGAATCACAATCAAAACCAAACCACAAACTTGATTTTAGTACACTCACTGAAGAATGTTAGACAAAGTGTCCATTTATTGAAAACTAGAGTTAAGTCTTATCTCTTAGCAGTAAAGGTCAAAATCGGGCATCACTGAGACCAGCTGGGATGGTGCATTGTAGTTATGTTTTGTTTTTGCACACATGCCTATGTTTTGATTAGCATGTGAAGTGTTGAATAGTTGCAGATAGTATGATAGTATTCAACACATTGTTTCATTGATGTTGAAGTTCACAGCATCAATTGGGAACTAACTCATTTTTTTTTCACTGGCCTACAATGTAATAGATCTGATAAGATACAGTCAAATCTCTTGTTTGAATGATTTCTTCATTTATTAACCATTTTGTATTCAATCTTATTAGAGTAGATGAAGGTTAGGTATTATTAATATTGATAGTAAACAAGATTTCACTATCAAATCCAATTAGAATGAGACTCCCACCTTGAATGAGTAAACAATAACAGATGAAAAAACAAAACATAAACAACAAAACATCTGCATTATTACTGTTATCATAAACAATTCTGTACTCACATTGATACTTTTTAACAGAGTTTACTAGTATAAAACTAAAAATATTATTTATGAACGGACAAGTGCAATGGCATTGGATTAAATGACCATAAAATTTCAAGAATTAGTGAAGGAAGTTAGGTTTGGAATAATAAAGTAATACTTAATATTCTTAGAGAGCCAGGGTCAAGTAAAACAATGATAATTAGAAGTACTGTATGGCCTCTGACACTAGTTATCTATAAATGGCGTTGCTGCTTAATTCAGAAAAATAGTGTTAAATTATTTATGAATGCATAGTTACTGTTTATATGGTTGGCATAGATTTTTCAAGTAGCTGTACCATGATATAGAAAACAATTACCCACAATACCTAAATTTTTATATCATGTAGAAATGTGTACCTACTGTTTGCTAAGAATTAAATTACAATATTATTATTGCAGATATGCAATAATAATGATGAATGATAATTCACATGGTTTTCAAATTATGTCATTCACTCATAAGTTATGGGAAATTTACACATATCCACCTGTTGTCAGTGATACTTATGAATAAAAGAAAAGAAACCCTATTATGTATGATGTTGTAAGACCGGTATTCTGTTACTCTGGCGTTACTTCCTTGATATCAAGAGCAAACAACTTTCGCTGCGTATGAGCGTACGGCGGCTGCGCGCGCGCTGACCGCTTGCACCAGCTGGCGCACGCGCCTCCTCCAGTTCCACACCTGTGTAACGGCTTCCCGAGTGTACCAGCACCACACCAATTACACCTACAGCTACATTACGCAAGCCTAGCACTACCAGAACCCGGCCAATCATTCAACCAGCTCACGGTTCAACACCACTGTCCACGTAACACCTGAAACATTTCTCTGTTTACGAGTACTTTGTGCATGAATAAAAGAGGAAATACTCACCGATATGTTTATCGCTCCAAATCCCAAACAATATAAAAACTGTCACTCACACGTTAGAACACAAAACACAGACTATTCACCTCTTGACATCTGACATTGTTCATTAAACGTAAGAAATATCACTTTTATATTTTCACCAGTAAGACGTAGGGATAAAGCGTTATCATAAAAACAATAAGATATAACAAAAGTTGTGCAAAACGATCGCAAAATAACGATAGAAAAACGTAAACAGCTACCTACTTTGACAGAATCATTCAGTGAACTGACACTTGTTTTGTAGTTGCCAACTGCAAACCACTTTCGCCTTCACTTCAACCTCCATTAATATGAAGTTACCAACATTCAGATATTAAAAAAGAGCAAAAAACTTTTTTCTTTGTAATTCGCGATGAAAAAAGTTTCCAAGTCGTGTGATAGATAACCTTTATGATTTTGTCACACAACTTACCGTTATACAAATGGCTACTAAACTTATGAGGATTACGATGTTTGCGGCTTGCCAATGCTGAATTGTTCTATCTATATAATTAAGACGAAAATGTTAGAAGTATAGTCAAAGTAAAAAAAATTGGCTGGGCTTAGTAGCTAGCTAGCCCAACATAAAACAATTCTATCTTGAAATTCCAATAAGATACAAGATATTTCCAATAAGATGAGATTTTTCTTATTCATCATATGTTTTTATTCTAACTGTGCCTTAAACCTCTGTATTTACAATAGCAACACTCACAAAACAGCTGTCAATTTCGTCGTCATCAGCAATCTGTCATATCGGTTGACTGTTATCTCTATTTTTGTGCTAAAAATATATAATTGAGGAGTGAGAAAAACTTTCCTTTGTGTTTATTGTACATGACAAACTCTAAAGTGGCGTGAATAAGTTTTCAACAATGTCGAAATTCGAGGATAATCCGTTTAGTGATCCAACCATAGACAACCCGTTCGCAGTATGTAGCCCTATGCTGATACGAAAAATAATTTGTTTTCCTATTATTGTTGTTACATTGGGGATTGTTTGCAGGACCCTGCGGTGCAGCAAGTGGCCAGAAGTACTAATAATGCTACACGAGGTCTCGACGACTACAATCCCTTCGATGGCCAACAAAATGCAAATCAAGCTACGGTACATGTTCATTAGTCATTAGTGGGATTTTTGTAGGTGTCGATACGTGCAACGGTATCTTATATAGATATCGGTGTATAATAACCTGCGCAGCTTAATTATTTTCATCATGGGATGTAGAAAATGGCCTCTTTGCTTAATGGGCTCTGTGTGTTACAAAAATCTTTGTTCAGAGATTCATTCTAATTATGTTTTGTGGTATATGACATGATGATATTGATTTTGTGGGAGTATGCCATTAAAGTAGGGCTTGGTGTTTGTATAGCCACAGGCACCGCAGCAGCCTTCGCAGCCGGCCATCATGCAGGCAGTGTCACCTCCGGTGAGCGGACAGTACACACGGCCAGCTCAGCCCCAGCCCCAGGCACAGTCCCAACCACCACAAAACTTCACTACAGCTGACTTTCAGGTACTTAGTTGCAAATTACTTATTCTACATAACTTGTAGAAATGTATAAGGATAACATAAAGACATGTCGTTATTGCACAATAATAAATATGTCCTCATGTAATTGAATATCCAATGGCAGATAACAACAAAGCCATTAGTATAGGAAAGACAAAGTAATTATTACATTAAAATAATCATTTTAAGTACAATAATATCCTATTAATTACATCATATTACTTTTTGTAACACTATATCCCTTGGCATTCATTTGATGATTATCTCTTCCTACTTATACTTTACTCACTAGCAAATTTACATATCTTTTAGATGTGGAAAATTTTTATGAAGTTTAGAATATTAAAAATTACATAATTGATTTAAATAATAAAAACAGTCATTAGTAGAAGCAGTTTGACGGAATCAGGAAAATGTGGGTACCTAATTATCTGATTAATTGAAATAATAATAAATCTATTAATAGAAACAGTTTGACAGAATCAAATACTCAGGAAAATGTGGGTATTAATAATACATTTTTAGTTATACAGTCTTAGCGTATTTTTCAATTACATATTTGCAAAATTAATGTTGGTTACAATTGAATATAGGAACTTTCATAAAATTGTTTAAACAACAAAAGAATATTGTGACTCAGTAATTACTTGAAAAGAACACTTTATCTAATTGAAGGGAATTCCAATTCTTATGATAAATAAATATATTTAAAAAATATTGCCATTATCTTTATTACTTTGATAAGGATTCCTTTTATTAACAACCTTTCTACAAAGATATAAAACCTGAACCTTAATGCTTAAGTACTAAAGGTAAACAGGATACAGAGATATCAAATTGATATCATAAGTGATAATTCTAGTATAAAGTAAATACATTACCAGATTACAGTACCATATATTTAAAATTGAAATCTATTATTTATATGATAAGATAAAATGTTGTATGACTAACTTAAACAATGAATTATGTAGAAATCACCTGCACATGTAAACAATGTTTTTGCATGTTACTAATATGCACTTTGCTTTTTTCAAAACGCACAAAAGGAGTTGAAGGTAAACACTTGTTAACATAATTATGAATCATTTTTGTAATATTATCCATATTTGCATTATTATTATGACATACTAAAGCTGTTTTTGTTTTCTTTATAAAATGAGAGTGTGCAAAAATGTAGTGGCATAGTTTAAACAACTTAATTAGTCACTATAATGACTGTATCTATAAAATTAGAAGAGCTAACTAACATAGTAATTTCACGAATTAGAGTAGTGTAAATTATGTAGCCATTTTTCACACATTGTAGTTACCTACTCACTTTTTAACAAGTTAATAGCACAAAAGTAATCAGTTTATCTCGTTTAAAAATAGATGTTGTTGTGCACATATTTAAATTGCTCAATTAACTGGCCAGCAGCGACAAACTCGCAGTAAGCGCTATGAAACACCCACACGATCTTGTGATTTGAAATTGCACTTGTGGGCGGAACTTTCCGCTTTAGATTAAACGTAAACTCAGATCAGTTTTAACAGTGAGTTGTACGGGCGATTTAAAGTAATGAGTGATCTACAGAGAAGACAAGAGGAGTTAGAGAGAAAAGCTGAGGAGTTAGCGCGGAGGGAGGCGGAGTTGCGCGCTGGTTCGGCCGGGCGACGGAACAACTGGCCCCCACTGCCCGCCTTCTGCCCCATACAGCCATGTTTCTATCAAGACATCAATGTGGATATACCGCTGGAATTCCAGAGGATCGTACGTCACCTCTATCACCTATGGATGTGTGAGTATTTAGAATAATTAATTTATTTATTATATTAAGGCATATCAACAATAGAAACACAAACATGAAAGTAGGTACAAAATTGACAGAGATACAGACTAGTGTTTATATCAATTAAAGATAGTTACAGCATAGCATTCATAGTATAATTTGTGTACCAGTTAGTACAGTAACATACTCACTAAATGAGAATACAATGAGTTTAACAAGCAACATAGTAGGACTTTCTAAGTAATATGTAATGTAACAATAATCATTGTGTTATGCTGTCATTTTAATTTATTAATGCTAAAATGTATGTTCACTTAAATTTTAGCACATTGACTGCAGCAGTGAAGACCAATACTCAGCTCACATGTTACTAGTGCTTTAATTAACTTAATTTTTTTTTCATTCCAGTCCACGCCCTGGTTCTAACACTGAACATAATAGGCGCCATGTCACTGATGTTCGCTGGTAACGGTTTCACGACGTTCGGCCTATCGATCCTGTACTTCATCCTGCTGACGCCCTTCAGCTTCGTCTGCTGGTACCGGCCCATCTACAAGGCGTTTAGAAGCGACTCTTCATTCAACTTTATGGTCTTCTTCTTCATATTCCTGTTCCAAATCATCGTCACTGTTGTGCAGTCTATTGGCTTCAGCGGTGGAGGTTCTTGGTAAGTTTTAAGTTTATTTACTTTATTTAGGCTTTTTTTAGGGGGGATAGGTCATCCAATAACTTCTCCCGCCTCTTGGTGCGAGAGGGAGTATCAGACTCTTACTGACTAAAAACCACCGCATTCCTAGTTCTGCTTTTCGAGCCGGAGCCTCGGTATATCCGCTAGATCAACTGTAATATCACAAACAGAGGAATAGACTACTATTTACGTCAATAGCAGATATGCACATTGTGACTTCAATTTAAAAAATAAAGGTTATCCAGTCAGGTGGCTTGTTTTGAAAACATTTATTTACTGCACAAATAATTAGACTGAGATCGATGTGAACATTAAATGTAAATGTACGTACGTATCATATCGCACGTACGTACTGCATCTGATGCTACGGAATTGACAAGACGTCGTATTTCTACTTTTACCCTTAGGTTGGTTTATTTATAAACATTTCGCATTAATATTGGTCTTAGCATAGGTAGATATCAAACATGTTACTCTGAACATATTACCTACGATGATTTCAAAAGTACCTATTACGGTTTAATTTGAATAAATGATTTGGATTGGATTTTTTGATGTATCTGCAATTCTGTTGTACCCGAACTATTATGATATTTATTTTATTTATTTTTTTATAAATTTGTATTAATAAACTAGTATGATCTTTATATTATATTATGTTTTAATAATTTTGCACTGATAAACTATTTAATTTTTACAGCGGACTGATCACCAGTATCGGCGCTTTCAAAACGAACGTTGCAGTCGGCATTATCACTTTGATGGTCACCATTGGATTTATCATGTGTGTCGTCGTTGATGTCATGTTAATGGCTAAGGTATGATACAAGACTTTAAAGCATTTTTTAATCTCTCACCCACTAAGTCCACTGCCTCCTCTATAAAGGAGACGCTTAAGTTGACCTAAACTCAATGCTTAGTAGGCAAATATCACTGCTGCAGTATCTTAAGACATCCATTAGAAGATTAGTGACCAATGTATTCTACTCTACCGTCACTACATAGCCTTATACGTTTTTGAACCTACATCCCTTTAATTAAGTCTCAAATTGTAATAGCACATTTTGCATAAATTAAAACTGTGTAGTTCTTGCTGTATGCTATTCATTTTACGCTTCACGGTTGAGTGACAAAGGTTGCTTTACGCATTGTGGATCTGCTTGGACTGTGGTCGGCTTAATTATGCTCCAGTTATTTCTTATCCCGCTATATTAACAACACCACGCACTGTAATATTCTAAGGGGTAGGCAGAGATGCACAAACACTAAAGAGGTGACAAATGACATAAATTTTTCACCAGTATCAGTCCAGTTTCATAGAATACTGTCACACATATGCAAAATGCATATAAAATCGACATAATACGGAGTTCATACGAAGGTTAAACCGTTAATTAGTAGATGACAGAGAACAATACAATTCATTGCAATGTTAATATGCATTTAACAGTTAATATCGTAAACGTTCAACGTGACTAAATACCTCGTAAGGTCATTATTGACTCCGAGAATACTAGAACAAGGTCGCTTGCAGTGTTAATTGTTTTTATTATGCAAAATTCTCTAAAGTAGACTATAATAATATATCTCTCGAAGATTTCAACGGCAAAAACATGATAAAGAAAAACATTGACAAAAAGATTGGTTGTCGTTTATTAGCATCAATAAAACATTATCGTTAAATTAAATTATGCTTGTGCAACAAGAAGTTACACAAGATAACGAGTTTACTAAACCAGTGAATACTCTGGTGGAATTTGAACAAAAATGCCAAACATTTAAGCAATTCTGGAGGTATACTCTAATTCAACAAAAAACGAAGTTTCGACCGTAACTTCGCAGATTTCTTACTACAATTCCATTTATTGCGAACTTTCGTGAACAAAACAGAAAATAAAACGTTATTTTAAGTAATTTTATTAGTACATAAATCAATAAAACCTACGGCCGAAGATAAAACGAAACTTCGCATTCGAGAACCGGAGTAGACCTACTGTTATGGAATTTATATGTTACTAGCTACTTCCGCGCGGTTTCACCCGCTCTGCTTGGTTCCCATTGGTCATAGCGTGATGTTTTATAGCCTATAGCCTTCCTCGATAAATGCACTATTTAACACAAAAAGAATTATTCAAATCGGTCCAGTAGTTTTGGAGATTAGTGCGTTCAAACAAACAATCAAACAAACAAACTCTTCAGCTTTATAATATTAGGATAGATTATTCATATCGGACCAGCAGTTCCGGAGATTAGCGCGTTCAAACAAACAAACAAACTCTTCAGCTTTATAATATTAGTATAGATGAAAAAATGTATCTTCTTTAAACAGGTTCACCGCATCTACCGATCAACGGGCGCGTCACTGGCCAAGGCGCAGGCGGAGTTCACGACGGAGATATTACGCAACCAACACGTCCAGACGGCCGCCTCGAGCGCCGCGGCCGCCGCCGTCAACGCGCAGATCGCTAACGCTAACCGGTATTAGTCAACGGCCAACGTATAGCATGTGAGTGAACTGTCTTTTGAGTATTGCTATGCTTTACTTGGGCACGAAGCACGCTAGCTGCCGTACTGAGAGATATTTAATGATTACTTAAACTATTCTTTAGTAACGATTTTGTTCCAAAAAACAAAAGACTGGGTTATGTTACCATTAAATGACTCTGAGTATGACGGAGACATTTAATGATTACTTAAACTATTCCTTAGTAACGATTTTGTTCCGAAAAGTATAGGTAAGGACTTTGTTAAGTATCCATTAAATGACTCTCATTACGGTAGTATATTATATCTGTTAAGGTGATTAACTAAACGTAAAAAATATGTACATCTGAAAAGTAACTTTAATTAACTAACACATTAGATTTAAAATTGCTTTTCGAATCGCATCGATATATTTTTAATCACATCTTTCGTATTCTTACACTTAGTTACCTAATTACTAATTACCTAAACAGATGGATTATATGGGCTTGGGTAAATTTGACCGCGAACGACAGTGCAAAGGGAATCCTGTACTACCTACGCACATAGAGGGCAAAAATACCACACTGATTCACAGTTAATTTCTTCGCGGTTAAAATAATTACCCTGACTCGTGTGCTTCGCATCAATTTGCGTGAATGAACTGTTTTCCTTCTTCTTTTCTTTTAGCTCAAATTTTCATAGTAGTACTAGTAATGATCAATGTTGTATGAATGGCTATACCCTTTGCGCTATAACGAGGTGCGGCTGACAGATGCCAGTATGACGTTGACGTCTCTCTTTAGGGATGGACATTAGAAAAATCTTTTTTTATCGCTATCGATACTCGCAGCATACATTTAATTCTCTTTAATTTTTTTATTAAATGTGTGTGTTATTTAGTTGTGCAGTGTAACTACGTGTATATACTTGTCAAAATAAATATTTTATGACCGAGCCCTGAGGTGTTTCAGGGTTTCAGTTTTACAGAACCGTGAAGAATATAAGTATATATTAGTTTGTATATGTTACTAAAGCAACCACGATCTTTCAGATTAAGTACCACCACGCATTATCAAAGGCGCCGGAAATGTCTAGTACATATTTGTGCTCAGATTAAGTCACTGTGGTTCGGGCAGAGAGCGCCGCGTCTACAGTAGATTTACCCACATAATTAAAGGTTTTTTAAGAGAAATAATTGAACGACGTTTTTTATTCTAAAAAAACATCGACTGCCTATCCATCGTAGCAGTACATCCCATCACTAAACACGACTATGGCTTTACGTTATACGCATAACTCTTTACTTTATTTTTCATTTCATTAGATTTTATTTAAAGACTAGAACATTCCGGTTGGTTTTAATTTAATTAACTACACTTCCGAATGATTTAACATAATACGAATGTGATACAGTTAAAATACTAAGGCATAATTTTTAAATCGCAGCAACTTTCAAGAGTGATACGAAACCTTACTGAATCTGTCAGCCGCACCTTGTTACGGCGCATAGGGTATAGTAGTTTCTTTTATACATATTTTCAACAGTGGAAGTCTCTCGGCTTATGATGATGGTGATGTACTACACAGAAACAAACATCTATTGATATGACTATAAATATTAAATTCCGAATGCCCATAATATCGCATGAATAATTAATCGATTTTTTAAATACAGCCTTTGGATATTCGATTTACAGTGTTCTATCGATTCATAATGAATTATTTGGCATTCGATGTAGTGTAGTACGTACGTTTTAGGGTACAGCTAATTACAGGACATGGCGATAGATATCGGCCAAGCATACCAAGCGTACTTTTTATTCGCTGAAACTAGTCGAACGTATCAAACTAACCTCGGATCATAAAAACATTGAAAATTTAATACCTTACTTACTGTATTTGTTGGTATATAAATAATCGTAATAAAATTGTCTTTTTCCAAAAGTCGATGTGCAATATTTATCACCTTGATGTGCATGGTATTATTTATTTAAAATTATACGCATGCAGTTAACGCACGTATTTATTTAATTTAATGTGAAACAACTAAATTAGTTAATACGCAAACTGTATCAATAGATGGCAATATACGTTAGTGTAATTGTGTATAAAAAAAAACATTACAACCGACTGACATTAAAAAATAATATCCGGGGCGATAGGCGCATGAATCGTGTCTTTCGATACAGCCAGAGACCTGCCACCCTGTCTGGTAAATCTAAACCTTGTATAACTGCGATGGATAGAGATTAGCAAACCCCTCGTAGGTATGTAGAGGAGGCCTAGAGTCCAACAATAGCCTGTCACGGACTGTTGATGACATAGCTTATAGGTGTACGTGACAACTGACATATTCACAAAAAAGTTTACAAAGAAATTGATATTTCTACATTGAGTTAAACCTATTGGTCTATCTCATTGTCTTTCTATGTACGGTACTTCAAAAGAAATTAAACAATGTAACAATTAGGTGCGACTTAAACGATAAGGTGTAATTTTCAGAATTCATAACGGGAATTTCTCACGTTTAACAATAGAGAAATATAACAATCAATAGGTAGAAAAAGGAAACAATAGATAGATAAGGAATTTTAGCACTAATTATTAGGAACTTGGGTCATCAGTTATCAGTAAATTTCTTACTACTAACCATTGTCAATTGTCATGTCAGCCACTGCTTATCAGTGTGGCATTCATCCATCTCTAGGTATTTGTGAATACTGGTTTCAAATAACTACTATTGAATTTAAATATTTTGTTACCTGCTTGTACAGGTATAGGTTAGCTAGAGTTCCAAATGAACCACATTGAAAATTCCTCCTCCTCCGCCTTTGAATATAATTCATCATAGACCGGTATCAAAACTTTAATAAAATACATAGTTGTAAAATCAGTTTTGATTAACACGCGTTTATTAGGCCGACCAGTTTTTATGTTAACGTTTCCGTTACGGGTGCCTGCTTAATTCAATTTGAGGCTTTATTCAGTTGTTTTCCATCTAAGCACACGTGACTAGGTGCTGTTACATACGTTAAATATCAATAAGTAATAATGTACAATGGAGATCATAATTAGCCAAATCATTTTACCCCATTTCCAATTCATTAATAAGAGATCGTTATCATTAACTAAATAGTAATGAATTATTAACGAATTGGCTAAGCATGTTTTGATACTAGATAGTTTTTTTAAACATTTTTGTTGCATGTAAATTGTGACTAGGTATCTAAACCGTATTGACAGGCAGTGTTTACTTACATAATAATATGATTTTGTTCACAGGAGTATGGAATAAATGTGTCGCTGGAGTCTGCATATCGAGATAGTACGCGATAACTTCATCAATCAAGATACCTATAGTATTCTTCTGATATTAAAATAAACATGCATTTTCTCGGACACAGACATTATTATCGCGAATTATTAATGTTCATCGCGTTTTTAATCATAAACTTGTACTCTACCTCAAGTACGATCAAATTAAACGATAGCTTGGGGTATAGAAAGCGTTCTTACTTGTCAATCACTACTCGCATTATCAATTACTTAATAAAATATGTGATTGGTGTAAACTCTGTTCGTTTGGAGTTTAATGTAACGCTGTACAAAGCGTTCCCTAATGCCGTAGTAGCCCCGTGTGTTAAGAAGCTGTTGTATCGGCCAAAATGTCATATGGCTGTGTAATTGTTATTTAAAAACAATTAATTGAACTAATTTATGCAGTTTGGCGTTTCAATTATTAATTAAATGTATAGTGCAACACATAATAGAGTTTTAGTAGCTTTGTATCAATTGTTGTGTTACAAATACAATGAATGTTCGCTGTTGTCATCATCGTTTTTCATCGTAATAAATGTAATAAAATCAAAATTAAGACTTTTTTTTCATCTCTATTTTCTGTCGCACTGTACTTATTGAACAGCATTTGAGTATTTTACTACGCTAATGGTTACGATATTTATGGAATTATGATATAATATTACGCCACTAATTAGTTATTTTGCTAGCTGTAATGGTTATTTTTAATCGACATGAGCTTACGAACGCTTTAAGATCTACGTACCTACTAAAGATGTGGAATCTACACATGAATAGTGTTTACCAGGGTTTCATTATTGCTGAATACGTCATTACTCATAAAGCGGTTCATATTTTTGTACACAGATATTGCTTAGTACATTTTTTCGTAAATTGTCAACTCTTACGTACTAACTTGCATGTATCTTAATGTCTACATAGTCATATTGGTACATACTACAAAGCTCAATATCGAGCGATTATTAAATTATCGTTTGTTTGCAAATATTATCTGTTGTTTACTTTTTTATAGTTGTAAATTAATATGTTTTGTTAACATTCCAAAAATATGATATGTAAATAATAAATAAATATCCTTTGAATATTTAAATTTGAAGTTTAATGAATGTTTAATAATCTCCATGTAACATCGCTAATAAATGTATGTATTTGGACCATTTACTTAATCGTTAGTGTTTCCAATGTGTGACTCC
Organism: Spodoptera frugiperda; assembly: GCF_023101765.2. Classification (NCBI taxonomy): domain Eukaryota; kingdom Metazoa; phylum Arthropoda; class Insecta; order Lepidoptera; family Noctuidae; genus Spodoptera; species Spodoptera frugiperda. The sequence goes on along the minus strand of NC_064214.1, from coordinate 3,854,733 downwards.
CTCTTGCCCTGCGTTGAGACTATCTATTAGATGCACAAGACTTCGATTTTAGTATTTATCGTTGTATAAATATATAGTGTAAGTTGGTAAACATTTAAGCATATTATTAACTAGTCAATGGACTAAACAGCTTCGGTAACTAAAACAAATACAATACATATGCCGCTTGCGAAATGTATCTTAGTAAAACATGTGACCGCCCATTATTGGGGCGCGACGGTACGTACGTAGGTATGTTATGTATAATCTGGGCCTAGCATAATGTAAATTATTTACCAGACCGTCCTTACCCCAGATAAATGGTAAGCGAAGGCGTGTAGATTTATCTAAATGTTTAAACTGTTTTGTAACGATTAAGTCATGTTATAAACTTATGATTAATAATAAATATAGTTTCAGAAAATCCTTATTTTATTTCATAGTATACTAAGGCCATGCACAGAGAAAGTTGGAAGCCCATTCTGGTAAATAGCAAGGAGATTGAAGGAGGAGGATTATTAGGTTACTTATTATCCACTTCTTTACTTATTTCTAAAATATGTGTATGTGTGTCGTAGTTGGTACGTGTTGTCGTAGTTGTTGTAAATGGTGAGTGGCGCTAACCGACTCGTGCCAAAGAATTCTTATACGGAACCGGCGCTTGTCCATATGAATAAGGTAACAGCAGCCTGCATCGATCGGTTCCCATAAGCCTTAGCAGCTGCCAGCTTTATTTATGTATATGGCTTAAGGCCTAACACAATAACCCTAATGGCAAGTAATTTTACTCGTTACACTGACCTACGGCAGCGCAATGGCATTCACTGTGTGATGCGCAGTATCATGCATACTCCTATGTACTAAAATAATAAGGTAAGGGTCAATTTATACGACCGCAGAGTTAAAAATCTAAATCGCGCTCATTTGTGCACGCGCATACTTCTTTATCCTCCGAAGTAACTGGATTTTTGCTTCGTTGTAATTCGATTTCGCCCGCATAAACAGACTCAAAGAGAAGTGATTATTTAAGACAAGTCCCATACTTATACTCTTTGGAAGAGTCTTGTCTCTTCTCAGTAGTCCCCACTGATGAGTGTCGTGACTTTCTAATCTTATTTACTAGAAGCCACAATTTATTTCATTATCATGTTGCTTGATGCATTGCAACATTTATTAGGTATCTCCAGCACTTTGGATGATTGGTTAGACGACCGTATGGGATTCAGTAACAAAAAATATTTTATCTTTTTATAAAATAATTCTTTATTTTTTTGTACTCATCGATTACTATTTAGTCTTAAATAGATAGGCATATAACAATAAGGAGAAGGAAGTAGAAAAGAAATACTGTAATTACATACACATCATTTTATTAACAAAATCTTCAGTTTTTCCTAATCTAGCATTGTTAACCCCTTTCACTATAATTAAAATTTACTATAGATACAAGTGGATCTCAAACATTTAACCATGCGAGTTGTGTGGCACGAAGGACATAGTTCAAAATTGTACAAAATTGCACAGCCACATTTTACAATTACAATTTAACAAAATACAAATGTTTGGTCTAAAATGCTATCAGTTGGATAGCATCTTTTACATAATCGTCTTACAAATTGTAGGTAGGACAAGGCGTGCGTTATCCATAACGCAGGTTACGACAACACATTGCCATTAGATCAACCTGTTTTACATGACAACGAAATACAAGTTCTTAGGTACTATGTTTGTGGTTGGTTGGCGTGTGCATGTGCACCGAGCCGGGCAGGATCTTGGCTGGGGTAGTGGAGCGCTAGCGGCGCCGGCGGTGGAGGGACGCCGGGCACTCCGGGCACACCGGGCACGCCTCCGCCCCAACTAGGCCAGCCTCCGCCGCCGTAATGGTGTAAGTTGAAGAAGTCGTTCGGACGATTTGGTGGAGGTGGCATCTGTGAACAAAAATAAGACACAATAAATTCCTGTAACTTGAATCATCATGTGATTGGGGTGCTGTCTCTAATAGTTTAGTAAGAACAAAGATTGTTTAGAATATACATAAGTTAAAAAGTAATCTAAAGAAAAATATTTACCTGCGGTGGGAACGGATGCAAGTAAGCTGGAGGTGGGGGCAGAGCGCCCGGCAGTCCAGGGACCGGCTCTAACACTGGCGCAGTTTCATTCTTCTCGTTACCACCTTGGCGTCCTGTTAAAACAGATAACAGTACATTAGTATTTACAAATAAATCAGTTTTAAAAGCAAGTTCATATAACATCAATCAATAGGAATGATCGAGAAGAAATTAGTATGGATAAGAAATACTAACCTTGAGATTTGCCCCACTTGATGGTAAGTCTTTTACCACCGATGACCAATCTATTAAATGTCTTTTCAGCAGCATGCTCAGCGGCACTCCTTGTAGTGTATTGTACAAAGGCACATTGAGCTCGAGGCACTAAAGTCAAAGACCTGGAAATAAAGAAATAGGCACATAAGTAACAAGTAGTGAATAAAATTGGGAGTTTAGCGGTCACATTCACACCCTGCTCACTCATTCTTGAAGTTATTGTAAACAGAATATTGCTTTTTATATCAAAACATTTGAAAGTTATGGATGTAGTATGAGTGCATAGGAGAAAACTCTAGTGCGAGGCAACATTAAACAAAAGAAGTTATGGATTACAGCCACACTGATGTTTTAAGCAAAACTTAATTTACTGAATGCTATTTGATAATGAGAAAGTTAATTTAGACTAATAATGATCATAAAAGAAACAAATTGACATACCTTATTTCTCCATATTGATAGAAATGACCTCTAAGTTCATCTTCACTAATATTATCAGGTAGATTGCCGATGTATAAAGTAGTGACAGTCTTGTCTTCGGGCGGAGGTAGCGCTGGCATAGCGGCTGCACGGCGCATCAACTTCTCAGCTACTGGGTCGTTCACTCCATAATATCTGTGAAAATAAAAGACAAATTAGTATATGCAAAGTAAATACAAATTCTGGCATTTAACTACCGATTACTAAGGACTAAAGAGGGGCAAAGCCATTGTCAACACATTAAACACCTTGACGTCATGACCCCATGGTGTTTAATACTGGAAAAGTAACTATTCGGCACTCAAATGAGACATTATGTAACAGACCTTTGCAGTTTTAATGAAGATTTTCATTGTACACTACTAATCAATGAATTGTAACTGTGTTACTGAACAAAACTGCACTGTCTTATTAGTAGTAGAAGAAATGCTTACCTGTCCTTGATGTTTTGATCAGCTAGTGGATCATCCGGATCTGTGGGCTTCTCGTGGCGATAAGGACACTCTTCACCTCGTCTGCACTCCCCTTTCACCCAGAATGAGCATACATGGGGTCTATTCCGTTTGTAATACGGCGCAGTTCTCGCCAGACGAAGCAGCAAATCGTTGGCGCCTTTCGATTTCAAAGCAGAATTGCTTGGCTGCGTCGAATCAAACTTGGACATTTGACTATCTAAATTCTGTATATAATATTCCTTATTGACTTCATTACGAGGTAGATCATCTTGTATTTTGAGTGCGGCGTCTCGAACTTGAATCGGTAATCCGTATTCGAGATCCAAAAGGCACGTTTGGCAAACATTCTTTAGTTTGGAACATGTTTGACATATCTCCGTCTTCTTGAAACGCATCCTCGCGCCAGGGCACCAACGGAACACAGTGAAGGGACGTGCACATATCTTGCATTCCTTGCCGTATTTCTCTTTAGTCTGAAACGAAATAAAACAACGTTAGTACATATATCCTTTTATGTATCGACAAGGAAGTTAATAAACTTGAGAAAAAATGCCACACTCACCATACGAATGTAGGGGTTATCACCAAGACACGTCTGACACAGGATTGGGAAGTCCTACGGAACAAGAAAAACATTTATTAGTTTTATTACATACACAACAGAATACAAATAAAGACAAATTAAGAATAATACTTACAGAATCTTCCCAATTTTGACGATTGTAAGTGTTTGTTGATTTCGAAACAGCCATTGCGTTTCAGTTTAACAAATTCACTATTGGTGTACAATCACTAACAAGCACTCAATATTATACTACAAAATACTTCTTGTTACTTAATATAACGAAAATATTATCAACAATAATGTTTCCACAATAGTCAACGGTGATAAAAATTAAAATGAGCAACGCATGCACAAGACACTTGTTGACGCCACCACACACACAGTGACACTGATAATGAAAGCGCACTGACGCATCCTTTTTATAGTCCCGGAATAGACAATAGACGAGACACGGTCTTTGTTATCTACGTTGTATGGATGGGAATTGATTGTCTATACACATAATTGTAGATGTGTTGTTTCTTTCTTACTTATGTCTGTTTACCTAAGTAAAAAGAAATGGTATATCAAGGGTATTCTTGGAATATTTTTTCAATCACTAAAACTGGTGCTCAATCAGCCATCACAAGATACAGCTATCGGTGACTGTTTTAAAGGGTTAATTTTGAGATGCCACAATGCAGCGAAATATGATGTGGCATCAAAACCACCAGTAAACGGTTAGATTTAACATTAAATCATTAAGTACTGCATCTTTAAATAAAATATTTTTCTGTTTTATAAACTATTCATATTATATGTCGTGGTGGCCCGGAGGCTTAAGACGGTCGCTTCTCATGTATGAGGGTACGACCAAAGGCAAAGTACTTTTTCCAAGTTATATGTTCTTTCTAAGCTGTAAGCATATTAAGACACTGTTGACTAACGATGAAGGAAAACATCGTGAGGAAACTTGGAGTTATAATTTCTAATTATAAGTTTGAAATCGTCTACCCGAATTGGTAAAGCGTGGTGATTAATGCTTAAACCTTCTCCGTGCAAGAAGAGGCCTTTGGTCAGCACTTATATGCTGTGGATGTGAATGTGAAACTACATATTCAAGTGTGATAGCTGCAAATAGACTAGATGCATACATTAAATATTAATTTTCTAATTCATATTGTGAATGTGTAGGAAAACCAACCAGGGTTCAAGTGTTACGTGACCTACGTCGTCGTATGTGCCTATGCCTACGTGACCTGCAACAAGTAAGCACGAGAATGCTTCGGTTGAAACAAAAGCAAATCAAAAATTCGTGGGTTTTATGTTTCCACTCTTAGTCCAGTCCCAATTATCATATGAAAGGTGAACATAACTGGATAAGTATACCCAATCATAAAAGAGATAGAAGGCCGACCTACCGGATTTAGTTGGTTATCCATAATATGTACTTACTTTTATTCAAAATAGATCTGGCTCTAATCATTTACAATGATCAGTATCAGTAGTATTCGTTCTGAGAATTAACTAGCTTTTGCCAGCGGCTTCATCCGCGTTATTATAAGATAAAAAGAAGTTCATGCGTTATTTCAGACTATAATCTACCCCTGTTGGAACAGGGGTTTCATCCCTATCCTTTCAGCTGTTCTGCTGTGATTTATGCAAATGTACACACAATCTCACAAACTTACGCTTTTATTAAATTGTCAGATGAAGAACTAAGCACATTTTTAAAATTGAGTTGTATATGCTCAAATCTCCTTTTGAGAAGAAGCCTTTGCTCAACAGTGGGCACTTATAGGCTATTGATATGTTGATATTGAAGACCTGCAATATTGAGATGGTTACAGCTATATCAATAGACGCATACATAGCTGCGTTAAAAGATTTGTATCCCGTCCTAGGATACCGTAATGCAGTATAACGTCCGACAATATCACGATCTTTGTCGGTATTTATAACAAATTTTCTTAGTTTTCAAAGCATTCAGAACTTGAAGATCCAATAGTTGAAGAAGGTATCGAATTTAAATTGGTACCGGCTTAACGGCTTAGCTGAGACAGCCGTCGTTAGACATAGTATAATTTCAAACGACTGTTGCAAACCAGTCACCTTATAATTGCCTTCTAAGAAATGACTATATGTCTTTATCAAATAGAAGTCGTGTTAAATTTTCCCACCCAGTAACCCAGTAAACATATTAGAAATCCATAGGCGAAGCGCATCTTCTTGGCGGCGGGGGCCTACGTGACCTGTTCCACGATTATGTTTCAGGTGCAACGGCGACGATATAAGGCACTTCGATTCCAGTTACTTTTAAATGACGAGGAAATGGTTACCAGAATGTATAGATGTTTGTTACTTGATCATATTGTAAGTTCTGAATAGATCTCGCTGATATTTGGACAGATCCCAGACATTATAACATTAGATTCCACAAGTAACGAATTCCACACGCAGCTAGTTAAAAGCGAAGCTAGATAAATAATAATATAATGTTGTAACGAAAATATCAATATTTTTCTACTGTTTTCAAGTAACATAACATCCGCAGTTCAATACGCCATTACAAAATATTGTCAGTAAGTGTAGGTATGCACGTTTTCTTTGTAGGTATTGCAAGTCCATTGGGTTTCTTATGTCCAGAAGTCTTAAGACACACGTAGGATTTACGTACTGTTAACTTAAATACAATAACAAATTACAAAGGATTGAACATACATATCGTAAATACTTCTGCACTAAAATATTATTCTCATTTGGATCTGGCTTCAGTTGGTGAAAATCTCTATCAAGATGCTTTACAGCAACACATAAGCTACACGTAGAATAAACAAACTTTGGATAAGTCTACAAAATGAATATAAAACTGTCTTCCAGTTGATTGGCTTTTGTTTGTACTTGTGTAATAAAATAAGACATCCTATGTATTTACATCTATGTACACACATCTTTTCTTTTGGACTACATATTTGTTGCGGTTTCGTAACTATGTTAGGTAAGCTAAACCATGTATTGGGGTATTCATGACAATAATAATAATAATTTCTATTTACTAGGAAAATAAAGTACCATGCTTCAACAATAGAAGAACAATGCTTTGTTATCGTGGGAAATTAGATCAAAAATATAAACGACCAATCAGCGCTCGAGTTTTGGGTTTGACAATTCCAGGAATTGTTTCACGATAGCGATAAGAGTAAAGAATGGTATTGTTCCAAGATTCGTTGAGTATATTATATACTTGCTTTTAACAACAGGTCGACACTTAGATAATAACCAAGATATTAAATCTGCCTATACGGCAATCTGTGTGTAAGACTTTATATACGAACCTATTAATGTTTGAATAAGAAAGAAATAATGTCATTTCGCTTCATGCAAATACGTGGAATATCGAAAAGGAATATCTGGGGTCATCCTATTCCAAATATCAGCGAAATCTATTTAGTACTTGCCACTTGTAACATGAACATAATTAAGTAACAAATAATATCTCCATTCAATGGATACCCTCTCATATTGGTATCATGGGTAACGAGGTACCACACACATCAGCCCAACGGATGTCTTACGAGGGGATTATTTACTCATGGTTAGATTGGCAGTTTGGTCACGTTAAAGAACTATGCAGGCAAAGATGGCGCGAATATATTATTATTATGATGAGAGGTCTCGCCTCTCTCTCGGTCTTAAAGATATCCGGTATAAAACTATCCAGTCTGAACTGCCTCGATACCCACGGTTTGAAGGTAGGGAGATGGAAAGGAAATATTTGGTGGCTTTATTGCGAATGCGGTCCGGCCACATCCCATCCAACAAATTTAAATACTTAATGGGTAAAATTACCTCTCCAAACTGTGAAGTTTGCGGAGTAATAGAAGATATCTGTCATGTTCTGGTGGAATGTGACCGGTATGTGCAGGAAAGACACTTCAAATCGTCTGAATTTGAAGTAGGAACTTGTAACAGCATCTCCTCAGCTGTTCCTCTGTCAGAGGATGCTAGGATTCTATGTCGACTTCTAAATGTAATTTTAAGTATAAGCTTAACTAGTTCATAACTATTCATAAGATACTCAAATATTTCTATAATAAGTTTTTTGTTGTAAGGCGCGGGTGATATTATCGCTATGTGATAAAATCCCTTAAATAAAGATTCACGGTACCTACATACTTTGTTTGCATTTACACCAACTGGTTAAAGTTTAGCTAAGGTTGGGTAATTTTTGGGTATTGAACAATAAAACTCTTTTAAAGTATTAACAGAAGAATTATATAGGCTGACTAGAATGTAGTGAACGATATTTTAAAACGTGATTGTACTCATGATCTCAATTAACTTTCCCAAAGGAACTTTTTTGTATTCTCATTACTTTTAGTATTATTACAATAACATTTCCCTTAATTAGCGGTCAGCAGCAAGGCGCGCGGGTGGAGGGGGACCTATACCGGCACGCACCGCGCCCCTTGCCCTTGCCGTGCAGTAATATTAAAAACAGTCATTCCGGAAAGCTCGTGGCATGCGCATCGTTTTGTGTATTATACCGTACAACTACACCTCGAGTGAGAGTATTAGTCAGAAGGGAGTAGTGGTGAAGCAGCAAAACTTGTATCACCTTTTGTACCCATCGCGCACTCTTCCAACGCCAAGAACTTTTTTACGCGCTGGACAGCGATTAAGAGATTTGAAGGTGCTCATTGTGCCAAATGTGAATTCAGGAAGACCACAACAGTATTCAAAAATGGAGCCAGAGGTCAGTACGCGGCAAGGTGCTTGAATGTTTGACATTTCAAATTCAGACTTAAATATTATCATTAATAGACTGCTAGAGGTTTGCTTGTATTTTTAGTGCTATTTTCAATTACACCGTATTTCGGTATCGTTCCCTTCACTGATATTTTTCTCTATCACATACACGATTACACGACTTCAACAAGAATTTTCATAAAAAACCATATCCAAAATCATCACTTTGAGAGATAACCGAAAGCCGTATTTTGTAATGGCGGATTGGCCGCAAGTACCTACATTTTCGTGACGTCACAAAATTATTATCTGAATGACAATGATGTGTTATCTCCTTCTACTAAGGCAAAGAGATATTAATAAAAAAGAAAAAACTATAGATATCCAATATTTAATGGCGAATAACGTTTTAAATTCGGCTCATAATAGACAATATTTCACATCCATGGTTATACATCAATGGTTGATGGAGTTGTTCTTTCCTTGCATATTTTCTCCTTGCATTTAACTTTACGTTATAACTTAAAAAAAGAAAAATACACACATTAAAATAAACTTGTTCTTTTTTATTAAAACTAAACTAAACTAAAATTAAAACAATAAACAACTCTGTCAAGGGTTCACGTCCCGCTTATGACGTTTCGTTTGTCACGTCAACGTCAACTGCCAAATTTGATAGATTCGTTGAGTCCATACGAGTTGTTGATCTTTATAAACTTCCGCGAAATAATCAAATAAAACAATTTATTTATTTCTGTAGCATATCTAGGAAGCCATAAGTTTCAATTATGTCAATAACAACATTGGTGGGTTTTAGTATTCCGTAAAAAACGCGATTGATTTCATCGGCATATTGATGTTAATTGTCGTTCTTATTTCTAGTATTATATGCAATTGAAGAAAGAAAATGCTCATGAAGATTCTATTTGGTGTTGCGGCTGGAGTAATATAGAAAAGGAGAAACCTAAGGAAGCTGAGAACGATGACGTTGACCCTACACAGTAAGTACACCTAACCTATAGACCTAAATACTTTTTGGTAGCAATACCAATGATTTTTCAGAGCAAACAATCATTTAATAACACTATGAAATTAAATTTTTCAGAGAGACAAACAATGAACCTAGTTCCGAAAACTACTTGATTACTGGAGGGTTGGATGACTTGATCAAAGTGTGGCAGCTTGAGAATGGGAAACTGGAAGAGAAACATCAGTTGGAGGGCCACTCACTGGGAGTCATATCTGTTGCTGTCAGTCCTGATGGAAAAAGTAAGCTTATAATACACCATTATTAGTTAATTATAACATATTTTATCCCATCTTTCTCCAATTGTGGAAGATAGAGACAATTAAGTCAAGTCTAACCTTCTACTTAAGCCTAATTTCAATTCTAAACTCACTCAGTAATTTCTGAAATTAATTTACGCAGGGTCTTCAATTAACTATTATTATTTCATGAACATGACGATTAATAAATTTCAAAATTAATAAAAACTTTTTTATTAATAACTCCTTTCTTATGTTCCAGCTTTAGCAAGTAGTTCACAAGACTCATCCCTAATCCTTTGGGATTTAACAAATGGTGAGAAAATAAAGACTATGGAGACAGGTCCAACAGATGTATGGACCTTGGACTTCTCTCCTGATGGAAAACATGTGATCTCCGGAAGCAATGCTGGCAAGATCCTCATATTTGGAGTAGAAAGTGGTAAACAGGAGCAGACATTAGATACCAGGGGGAAATTCACATTAAGTGTTGCTTATGTAAGTTTTCATATTGGTTTTCTGTCATAAAAACATTGCCTTAGGGCTTATTATGAGTTTGTTTTGCATTTAATGTGATCAAAATGAGAGTGTTCAGCCCTCTTGTGTCATTCAAAGTAAAGCAGACTTGTGCTAGGTTTACCTTGCTACCATTGCCTGTAGGCAATGCCGAGTCTAGTATGCCCAATATGATGCTTATTTGTTTATCAGTTAATTTCTTTCATTTATAATATTTTGACAATATTTTATTTTTATAATTTCAGAGCCCAGATGGTAAATACATAGCAAGTGGAGCTCTAGACGGTATCATTAATATATTTGATGTGGCTCAAGGAAAACTAGTCCACACATTAGAAGGCCACGCTATGCCAATCCGGAGCTTATGTTTCTCACCAGATTCACAATTACTGCTCACTGCATCTGACGATGGACATATGAAACTTTATGATGTGTAAGTTTGATCTTAAAACTGATTTTTATTTTATGTTGCTCCACATAAGGATTTTGTCCTGTGTCATGGATGTGTTTATAAACATACAAGTTCACATTAACCCCACACCCAGACACAGAACAACAATTTGTACATCACACAAAGAATTGCTCCATGTGGAAATGGAACCCAAACCTGCTACATGTTGTGTGGCGTCAGGTTAAAAAATATAGTGGGTTATGCATTTATTCTTTCTTTCTGTTGCCTATTTTTGTCTGTATCTTTCTAGCATACAATAAGTTCATAATTAATTTCATTGTTTCAGGGTTCATGCAAACTTAGCAGGTACATTATCAGGACATGCATCATGGGTATTATCAGTCGCATTCTCACCTGATGGTAAACGGTTTGCCTCTGGGAGTGCCGACAGAACAGTGAGAGTTTGGGATTTAGATAGCATGCAATGTCAACATGTATTTAAGGAACACAGTGATCAGGTAATATATTATAGAAAATTTGTTAACATTGCAATTAATCCCTGTTTATTAACATTCTTATATTAATAACTTTTCTTTTTATGTATTTCCAGGTCTGGGGAGTAAAGTTTAATGCAGAAAGTAATAAAATTATGTCTGTATCGGAAGATAAAAGTTTAAATATTTATGACTGTCCATTATAATTTATAATGTAAAATATCCAATTTTTTTTTAATATACCATATCTTCTAAAATAATTTGTTTTATTGTACCATGCTCACTAGTTACTTGAGTGCCCCTGGAAAATGTTTTAGACATAGGAACTACCAAGAACTACTATACATTATTTATAAGTAGAACAATAATTGAAAATGTGTAAAAAGGTAAAAACATTAAACACAAAAAATTGGTAAAGCCCCGATGAAACTGCTATTATTATAATAGTTTTAGTAGTAAGCCCTAAATAGTTAGTTACTCTACTAAAATACTAGGTTTATGGGAAGATCTTGCTGAACGAAAGAAAAAAAAAATTCTAAACAAAAAAATATCTATCATAGACAATCATAGAACTAAGACTACGTTCCAGATCCACACCGAAATAGCTATTAAAGTTTTGCATAAACAAGTATAGTTTGTCTCTTTCTTTCTTAACCAAAAATGCATACTTTATCTCTTTCTATAGTACTGTTTACAACCTTACTAGTTTAGATCAATCAATCAATGTCAATAAAATCCAAACATCTAAACGGATTTTGATTCCTGAATGTTTGAAACATAATTATACTGTTTCTATCCTTGGAAAATATAATTTACATTAGTTACAACCACTAGTAAATTGATATCTATCTATAGACTCCACAAATATGCCAGTAAATACAATAGTAAGTATTTTAAGTCAATAGGTTATCTTACATTTGTTTGTGCGACTAATTTTTCGATATGTTATCTAAAAAGAATCAAAATTAAGTATTTTGCGTTGGTTTTCAGTATTCTATTTTGTTGAAAAAAGAAAATGCTCACGATGACCCAATTTATTGCTGTACATGGGCCAAAATAAACTTTTCGGGAGATTCCGCGTAAGTACTATTTTATCATGCATTTACGTGCATAAAACTTCTCATTGGGGTAGGTCAGTAGTGTGGTTGGGGTAGGTTAATACCAGCACCCCTGATCCTTGCACATTTTTATAAAGCACCGACTTTAGAGTACTCTGGACCCGGCCATTTTCGGATCATTCCAATAAGATCGGCGTAAACTTTACGCCGTAAAGGATACCCATTGACCGTATGTTCTATGCCAGCACCTGCCGACGCGCGGGAAACTATTGCCGCTCACATTGCTTACTGTTTATTTATTAAGATTAGAATATAATAGTTAATATTTCCATGTTAGCACAACTTGTGATTTTTGACCTTGACAAAAAAGTTGTAAAGTTGTTTATTTTTAGGGTTCCTTCAAAGGACTTCATAGTGACTGGAGGGTTGGATTGCTTAGTGAAAGTGTGGACCCTACAGAATGACAGGCTGCAACTAATTCACACATTAAAAGGACATAGGATGGCAGTGGTGTCCGTAGCTGTTAGTCCAACTGCACCAAGTAGGTTTTATTTATATCATACACAATTTCCATTTAATCATGCCATATATGCATTTGCAAATACATAATAGGTGTATCTCATATTGTGGATGCATGTTGATCACTTAATATTAGAATTACATTATTATTGCAAAATACACTTAAAATATAAGTTACTAAAGTTCCTTTTTCTTTTCCCATAGTAATAGCAAGTTCATCACTGGACTCGAGCCTAATATTTTGGGACTTAGGTACAGGGAAGATGTTGACAGAGATACCGACAGGAGCTAGCGATGTTTGGAAGATGGCCTTTTCAGGGGACGGGGAACATCTATGCACAGGCGGACATACTGGCAAGGTTCATATATATGGAGTGAAGAGTGGTACTTTAGATAAAGTACTGGATACTAGGGGAAAATTCATATTGAGTGTTGCCTGTGTAAGTATTAATATCTTATTAGAATGTTTAATGAATTTTAATTGTATTAGTTTGTTTGTTATTTTGGTTATTGACTTATTCATATAATTGATTTACAAGGAACTCAACTAGTTTCAAGCTATGCTAGAGGCTCATATTCATTAATAGTATTCACATGACGACGCGACTGTCTTGTCGCGCTGCTACTGGCTACTCGAGTTTCGCGCCCAGCGCGCCCTCTGCCGAAATTCACGTGTACTTTCTTCTACCTGCGGCGGTGATGGCGGCGCGCGCGACACTGTTGGCACGTCAGACTCGTTGCTCAGGGGCTGCGTCAGTGTTGGGTTAGAATCCTGGGTCGACGTAAAAACAGTGTTACATACTGCATTCACTTTGTTACACTCCAGACCCGAAACATTGTAGGCTCAGGCAGATTTCAGAATCGGCTGCCAGGCAGGCACCGTCTCTGTTGAAATTCGGACGACTTATCTCGATGAACTCACGTACTTTCAGCGCTACGACATATTTAAACATAATGCCTAATTAGATTATTTAGTATCGTCTCACGAAAGCTATAATACGAATACATATTTAGTTTGTTGATATTTTTAAATTTATTTCAGTTTACGTGATGTATTAATTTTGGGCTTCTAGTTTAACATAATAAATGAAACTAGAAACCCTTATATTTATTTCACAAAGATGGGTACAGACAGAGTAGAGATTCCAAAATTAATTAGGCATTTATATACTTTTCAACAACAAACAAGATCTAACATTATTTTGCCATTGGGGGAATCGAATCTGCGAACACCGTTGTTACAATCAACAAGCACGCACGGGCGTTACGTGGGAGAGCCATGCTTCGGCACGAATGGGCCGGCTCGATCGGAACGATACCACTGTCTCACAGAAAACCGACGCTTGCGTTGTGTTTTGTAACTAAACCTCTACAAGATAAATATAAACATTGATTAATTATTTATTCTATCAGAGTGGAAACTCCAAATACATTGCGACGGGCGCGGAAGACGGCGTCCTGTGCATATTGGACGTGACACAAGCCAAGGTGGTACACACGGTACAGGCGCACACGAAGCCTATACGAAACCTCGCCTTCTCGCCGTGCAACAAGCGACTAGCCACCGTCTCCAACGATGGCTTCGCCAGGCTGTATGATGTGTGAGTAGCTGTGTTTACACTGTTTTGAAATGAGACTAATTGCCGTACTATAAATAAGAATGGAAGCGAACAAGTATAATTATAATTAATAAAAATATAATAAAGAAGACCTAATATATATTCTAATATACTACTAAACACATATACACTAGAATATTGAAATTGAAATTACCAAATACTTATTTAATTAATTTTAATATGATATTAATTGTGCTGTGCCCGACAGGGTCCATAATTGTGACTAAATACTGTATTTCTAACACCTATGTACATTATGGATGCAATAAATACTTGAATACTTGAATACTCAAAGACTCATTAAGTCTTTTGACTGCCAATAGAAAGTTGACGGTAAATCCTCCGATAACGTCGCTCACCGGTGTATCACGGCGTTCAGAGTTTTAAATATGAGTACCTAAACTATTCCTTAGTAAAGATTTTGTACCGAAAACGATTGCTAAGGACTGAGTTAAGTAACAATTAAATAACTCTGAGTAAGGCGGTAAATGTATTTGTTTTTGTACATAGTGTACAAAATAACACCTTTACACGTCAATATTTTAAGAAATTTTAGCGATTGCCGGCATTTTCTAATTGACTACTCCGAGAAGAAATACCGAAACAAATTCAGAGGTCCGTCTTTTAAAGTCAAGTTTTGATACTTGTCTAAATATACTCAACTGATTTTTTTTCTAATTTCTAACAATTACAATTTTTTTGCAATAGTGCACATCAATTTATTTGCACGAATTATTTGACCCCAACTTTATTTGGACTTGTTCTTCTAAATTGTTCACTTTTATTCTAATTGTTCGCTTTACAAACACTCTAGCATTGTCGTTTCCCCACACAGAGCTAGCGCAGGTCTGCAGTACTCGTTGAATCTCAAGTGCTGGGCCGTCGGCATATGTTTCTCTGGCGACGGCACGCGCATAGCGACGGCGGCCGCCGACGGCACCGTGCGCGTCCTGCTCACAGAGGGACTGATTGTGCTCAACACTTTCCAGGAACATACGGATATGGTGAGCAAACTTGTTGCGAATTCTTTGTAATACTAGTTACTTATGTTCTACTAAATGTATACTAAAGATTTATATTCGTGACGCCACCGCGTAAATCGAGTTGAAGCCAGCCTCTGATGTGCTTTCCTATGTTAATCTAATCGTTGGTAAGAAAAATGTATAAAGTCAAAGGTTTAATTATGTCGGCGTCATAGCAGACAGTTTACCCGAGCAACAAAAACTTAGCGGTATGCATAGTGTGTAGGAGTTATAACAATATTAAGAGCCAATAATTGATCATTTCCAACATACCAATACTCTCTTATCCAATAACCAATTTGTCCACAGGTGTGGGGTGTAAACTTCAACAGCAACAATAAGAGGCTGGTGTCTGTGTCCAAAGACAGTTGTATCAACATCTACGAATGCCCGCCATTGCCGCCAAAGACTGAGAAAAAAGAGGCTACACTCGTAAAATAATTATAATTAATCTATATGTAATTCTCTCTATATTGTAAAGAGGAAACATTTGATTGTTTGTTTGCATTGGATAGACTAACCACTGAATCAAGCCTGGCTTTCCTTGTGGGGATTGATTAGGATAGTTTTATCCCGATATTCCTGCACAATAGGGAATGAATCAAATAGATCAGAGAACAGCCACTTGCTTAGAGAAGGTTTGAGCATTAATCACCACGCTTGCTCAATGCTCAATAACTCAAAAGAATCTAATACCGCGCAGGTGAAACTGTGGACGAAAAGCCTATCCAATGTAGTATTATTTTAGTGTCATTTTATGTATTACCTAATTAGGTAACACTTATCTTTTTTATGTATCTATCTACAAGTATTGGTGTAACATGTCAGTAAAGGATTGATTTTCAATTACTCTTTATTAGCGTAAAAACGTATAGAACCTGAATAATTGTCTGCTCGTTATAACTTTAATATCTGTAGATATAGTAATTTTTAAACAGCTTCTAAGTATAAAGTATAATGTAATAGGTAATCGTATTGTATCTTTTTTATTGTTCCTCGTATTCTTTTTGTTAAACAACGACTTATTTAATAAAATTATGTATGTTAGTAAGTATTTAACGGAAATACATAAATACATGTCGAAGTATTTGTATTTTTTTCTTTAAACAATTCCAACCTTAACGCCAAAAAGAAATAGTAAATACCAAATTGGATCGTTTTAATCAATGTATGTGATAGAATAGAAATAGAAGTTAAACATGCCTTACTCGTGCAAACACATATCAAAGTAAAAAAATATCTAGGGATGTCTTTTCGCATTATATGCAGATTACCTGATAATTTTTTCTTTTAATTTTAGTGTCTATACCGTTTTTATGCCGTAATGTGCACCTCTGTCTACCCCTTCATGGATAAAAGGCGTGACGTTGCATAACTAGTGTTTTCCGTTGCTTCACATGCTATACCTACTATACTGTTACGGATAGGCTAGCTTACAGCAAACCAACGTACTGTTTTATGTACGATTCCCGCCTCAATAACACAAAACCGATGCAACTTCTGTGCCAACATGAAAAGACAGAAACCATAAAGTCTAAGGTAGGATAGGTTTTTTTTTTTTGAGGGGGAAAATCATCCAATGACTTTTCTCGCCCTGGGCGAGGCGAGAAGTGTCAGACTCTTACTGACTAAAAACCACCTCGTTCCTACTCCTGCTTTTCGAACCGGAGCCCCGTAAACCCGGTAGTCCGCAAGGTAGGATAGGTGACCCGTCTACTCGTTTGCCGCCCTATATTATAAAAATATAAAAGTACAGTTAAATAGTATGGTAAGTACGGCTATGGTTATGCTATAGAATGCGTGCAGGGGTGCGCTGTCCCCACGCTAAGACGGGGAGTCTCGCTCGGCAGTCGGCTTGATTAATTTTCGGCGGTAAGAGGATTTCGCCCGCCGCCATATTACACTCGTTCTTTACCTAGGATTTACACTCTTATAACTAGACAAGACCAGCAAAAAATGACCTTTTCGGGATTAGGTACCTATCTGTGACGTAATTTGGAGACTGGCCATATAGTTCGTTGAATAGAGTATTTTCACTCATTACAGAGTTACCTCAACCTACAGGTTGTTTAATAATTTATTGGAAAGTATTATTTTTAATACTAATCATGCAATTACTATATAGCTAGCTACAACAGGTACAGATAGATATCTACCTACTTGTTATGGTGTGTTTGGCTATACGGTAGGTACTCTGGTTAGCTACCTACATCAGCGTGGTTTGAAAGAATTGGGATTTTGTTGTCACAATATATCAAACTCATCATTTGATAGGTAGATATAGGTTCAATACCACGTAACTTATCAGGCCTGAATATTTACTCATTGACTGTAAATACGTACCTAATTACTGTTTTAGCAGTAGCACAAAAGGTTATTAAACAATTTTGCTTATTGTCATAAGTATCTATCAACGCATTATTGAGCTGTTGTCAAGCTAAATACATAAAGGGGAGGCATTTATCAAAAATATTTACATTGGTAGCAAGTCAATTGGTTTCGGCTTAATTTGCGGGGAATTATGCGGTGCGGCCCGCCGGGAAATCAACTTTACATTCAATTTGCCGCCGTGCACAGATAAAAACCAATCTCTTCATTTTTACCTGTCGCGGCGAGAGAATAAACCCTCTTTGATGTTCATGAATATTTTTATAAAAGTTTGAAACATTGGCAGTTGGTGTTTCTTGTTGCTTTAGAATTTTAAAATGTACGCTATCTATTGAATTGAAATACCTACCTATCACCAACTATGTATTCCTATCATAGGTAACCACTGTAAATGTATTAACGCTAACCATTATTTATTTACCTACTCACCTATTAAAAAAAAAACAAGCATAAAAATGCGAAGACAGGAAAACGAATTTCATCTAGCTACGAGTATCTGAAAGCCATTAGGTGAACGCTGAACTTAGCTAATGCTATCATTGGCTAAATTGTGTATTTTGTTACTAGTGTGCCTTGATTGGAATGGCAGATAATATTGAGAGTTTCGGAAATATCGAACGATATTAATAGGCGGTTGACAAGGTATTGTGCAGTCCACATACGAGTTGCCGGTGGCCGGCAGCGGAGGTATCGATGTCGTAATCACGGCCGCGCCGCCGGCAGCGCCATTCAATGAGATGAAATCACTATGCGGCTCTATGAATAATTCAGGTGCGGTCCGACTCCGCCCTCCCTCGCCTCGCTCCATGCACCCCCACTATCGATATTGATATAAAGTTGACAGAATATGTATGTCCAATATTCTACACCCGGTATAGTCGATCTCAGTCACCTAATTTGACGACGATACCTACATTTATGTCTACGTGATTGCAGGTTATGCTTTTGGTATCTGTAGAGTTTCCATAAGAGTTTGGTTATGAGTTTATGTGCAAAATAGCAAGTTAGAGTAAGAAGCTTGCTAAACTGAAGAAAGAAATCCTTTGCCATGCCCACAAGTTACCGAAACATCAGATCTCTAGTGGTTTAGAGATTTTGTTTGTGAGCTCATTTTGAAATGGATATAAATTTTACGAGAATTTTATGAGAAACCCAGTTTTTCTTGCACATTAGCCACTCTGAAACACTCGAGTTATTTCAGTAAGGTCATTTGATTTCGTAGTTTGAAATCATAGGGAACCATAATGTAACTAAGAATTTTCAGAAATGAAATAAAGATAATACAATTGAAAAATTTAATAGTGCCTATTCATTTCAATAAATACAACAGTCTATGCAACAACAAGATCTAATAATTTAGTGGTAGTAAGAGACGGCGGGAGAAGAGTAGGTAACGTGAGTTACGGGAGCGGAGTAGGCGACCTTGGCGACAGGGGCGGCGTAGGCGACCTTGGCGACGGGGGCGGCGTAGACTGGAGCGTGGGAGTAAGAGACTGCGGCTGGGGCGTAGGCTACTTTGGCAACGGGAGCGGCGTAGGCGACCTTGGCTACGGGGGCGGCGTAGGCGATCTTGGCGGGTGCAGCTTGGACGGGGGTGCCCTCGTAGCGCACGTTGGCGTTGAATCCGTGCTCCTTGTCGGCGGTGTACTCGACGATGCGGTGCACACCGTCGGGCTGCACGAGAGAGTACGAGCCGTGGACGGCGTCGCCTTGACGAGCCTCCTGCTGCTGCTTCACGTCACCGCTGTGGTCATCGTGCACGGAGTATGAGAACTCGTAGTGAGCGGGCGCCTCAGGCTCGGCGTACACCACCTTGCTGACGGGGACAAGGGGCACGGCGTAAGCCGCCACGGCGAGGGACAGGACGATGACGAACTGCAAAAAGATAATAAGTGGTAATTATATCATGATTTATTTAAAGTCTCAATTTTGATTAAATCACGGGTTTACCCGTCAACTTACTTTGGCGACCATGTTTGTAGATTTGGTATGTTGTTGCTGATTTGCGAACAAGTGTAGGACTGTGATAATGTATGACCTGCTACAGTTTTTATACCGGAGTGTCGGCTTTAGGTCTTGTATGTTGGTGACACACGGCGCGCCCGCGGCACCGTCTACAATGATTGAGAGGTGAAGGTCAACGCGCTGCATTACTGAGTTACTACTACAGCGTATTACATACAGACAGAGATTAGCACTTAGCAGTAGACATGTTGGTAACATATCTACATTCCAAAATTAATGAGTTATGTAATACTTTTTCGAAAAACGCCTACCAATATTCTTTTACTGGCAGGTATTGCATTCAAAAGCCTAAGGCGAGTAAAAGTAGCTAAGATTTATCACTAGTTTTAATTAATCTGTGGTGTTGCATTTATGTAAGATACTTTACGTTGTTTGTTTATAGGTTCTAAATCTTGTGACGGTTAACAATAGATTTGATACGTGTACCTACAATATTAGTAAGTGTGATAATAAATCAAACTGTCTATTACTTAATCATTTAGTAACATAACTAAAAACATAAGTTGATACTTATATATAAGCTACTTTGTATAGTTCAAAGATACTCCAGGTAAATCTTAGCCAATTAAGTTAAAATAGACATTGAAACTATCATCCTTGATGCATAAAATATTATTAATTGACAGCGTACATACAATAAATACCCATTAAAGGTGCCTGCTTACTTCAAAAACCGCTTTACATGTAAATAAATAATAATTTAATTTACATAGTATTGCAGATTTAACGCAAATCATGTTTCCACAAAAAAACAAACTGGTTGCAAGCCAAGTTCATGATCATCTAGTTAATTAAGTTAATTTTTTTCATTGATAACAAATTGCCAGTTTGGTCGTGTTTCAATTGTACATCGATTTCAATTGCATCATGCATTGCATTGGTCGAGTGTTTGCATATACGCCATTGTTGATTAACGTGTCTTCGATTAGATTCTTGGCTTAGCCAAAGTATTATTTACTGGCTTCTTCTAGTTATTTCGAATCCTTAATTATACTATTCTCATAAGAATTATAGTGAGACAAAATCAACTAAAAAATCACGGTTTATTCGTAGGCTGTAGGCTGCGCAACGTCGTCACGTCTGCACACGATTCTCATGATGAAGAGTCTCCCTGTGACCCGAAACTAGTAGAGTTTTTCTTTATTAATTTACTTGAGTAAACCGTGATTTTTAGGTAATATTGTGTTTAAAGATTTTTTTTTATTTTCTCAATAAAGAATTTACAAATATTCACTTACTTGAGAAACAACAAATACATAGAAAAATTATAGGTTTACAAATTCGTCGTTACCATTTTACACATGTAATGCATTCAAAAATCTACGCGTTATTTGCAATAACAAATTGACAAAGTTTGTCCTTGAATGCATTAAATGAACATACATTTTTTATTTGTGCGGGTATTTTGTTATAAAGTTTTGCTCCTTCAAATGTTATCATTCTTTTGCCGTAATTTGTTCTTACCCTCGGTATGACTAAGAAACTAGCGCGTCGGGAACTACGTTGACTTATAGTTTTTAATTTTGTAAATGATAAACTGGTTTGTATTTTTTTATCAAGAACTTTACGGATAAAGATGCATGTATTATAGACATATAGTTGTTTTAAATTCATTACTTTAGTTTCACTGTAGATTTTGCTCGTTGATGTAAGACGTGGATAACTGAAGATAATTTTTACCAATTTATTTTGCATGATTTGTAATTCATTTAATTTAGTTTTAGCGGTATTTCCCCATATTTCAATTAGGTATTGTAGGTGCGGTTTAACTAAAGCATTGTATATAGTGTATTTTAATTTGTTAGGAATGCATTTGACCAAGGTACGAAGTGTATATATTAGTGTAGATAATTTTATTTTTATATGATCTAGGTGTGCGTTCCACGATAGGGAATTGTCTATTATTAAGCCCAGGTATTTTTCACACATTTTTTGTTTAAGAGGTACGTTATCTATCAATAATGATGAATGTGGAGGTAAAAGTTTGTTTTTTGCTTTAAATATCATGTAACATGTTTTGGAAACATTTATTGTCAGTAGGTTATGTTGAAACCATGAGAACAAAGCATTCAAATCCTCTTGTGCTTGGGAGATCATAGAGTGAATTGAAGATCCAAAATAAAACAAGCAAGTGTCGTCCGCGTAGAGGGTGAGGTGACCATATAATTTGAGTTCTTGTATATTATTTATATAAACTAGAAAGAGTAAGGGGCCCAAAATAGACCCTTGAGGAACACCACAAGTAATCGGTAAAGCATCACTTTGATGGTTTTTGTCCAGTTTTACTACTTGTGACCGGTTATCTAAATAGGATTGTAACATTTTTAAAGCATTGGCGGTGATATTTGTCAATTTCAACTTTTCAATAAGTATTTTATGAGAAACAGTGTCAAACGCTTTTTTTAGATCAATATAAATGCCTAGGACTATGTTTTTATTATCTATGCTATGTTTTATTTTGGATACAAGATCAACTGTTGCTGAGAGTGTGCTACTCTTTGATCGAAAGCCATATTGTCGGTCAGATAAAAAGTTGATTGAAGTTAGATGTTTCTCTAGTCTAGTATATAAAATTCTCTCTAAAATCTTAGATAGGACTGGTAACACTGATATTGGTCTATAATTGCCTGGGTCTGTGGTGGCACCGGATTTATATATAGGTGTTACTTTTGCTATCTTTAGGGAGTCAGGAAAATTTCCAATCGTCAGGAATTTATTAAAACATTTACATAGGGGGACTGCTATTACATCTTTTACGCTTTTTATTGCTTTAGTGCTTATTCCGTCTAAGCCGGTACTACAATTTGGATCAAGATTGGCAATTATTTTAGAAATTTCGGCTTCAGAACATGGATCTAGTGTAGCTAATACTGGTGCGTCATTGGAAAGTGTATTTGGTAGGGCGTAAGAGGGATTATCATGGAAGTTTTTTGGTATTTCATTTGCGAGCAACGACCCTATTGTTACAAAATAACTATTAAAAATTTCACTAATTTGCTTGGTGTCAGTTACATATTTTGTATCAATTAGAAGTTTTGAAGGAGCACTACTTTGTTTCACTTTGTTATTTGCTAGCATATTTACTAAATTCCACATTCTTTTTGGTTTATCCATACATGAGTTAAATTTCTTATTGTAATATGACTTCTTTGTGTTTTGTATTTGCTTGTGTACTTCTTGCCTTTTTTCAATATATTTTGCTTCGACGTTGTTGTCATCTGGGTGTTTCTTAAATTTCATCCATAACTCATTCCTTTGGTTAATATTCTCTATTATGTCTTTGTTAATCCAGTCATTTTGAGGTGGATTTAGGATTTTTGTTTTGATCGTTCTACTCTTGGCTATTGCATGTTTTACTTCGTTCTCCAATAGGTGGTAATCATCTCCCACTTCTTCAAGGTTAGATTTTTTTAATAAATTTTGTAGGTTCGGATAATCTATTGCTTCATATTGAGTTCTTATTTTGCAGGGAGGTTTAGATTTCTTGAGTTCAACAAATATCTGCTTGTGGTCCGACATAGATGAATCAATTAGTGCCATATGAAAGTTGTCGTTTTTGAGGTTTGAACTGACATGGTCGAGGATAGATTTTCTCGTTTTTGATTCTCTTGTGCAGTGCTTCTTGTTTAATTTATTTATAATGGTATGCCCAGCTTCTCTTAAGAGTTGGTTATATGTTCGAGTTTGTCGGTCTTTAGTCAACAAGTCAATATTAAAGTCTCCGAAAACTATTGCTCTTTTCCTTTGCTGTAATTGGTCTTCATAGGTTTGAAGAAACTCTTGGAAATTCGTATCCCCAGGGTTGTAGACTACACCCACTTCAAGGTCATATCGCTCAAGATGTATCCACAAGTAATTGTTACCTCCTGCATATACGGCCATTGATAAATTATGTTTCAAGTCATTATGAACATATGCCGAGACACCGCCACCTCGTGAGTCCGTCCTGTAGCTGTAATAATGTATATTCTTTGTAATATACTATTCACAGTCCGAGTTATACCTAACTCAAAGTCTGGAGCTAAACCCGGTGTGTTCTTAGTTCTACAATAACCACCCAACTGCATACCTATTATTGGCTGTAGCGCATTAGGATTCTTTAAATAGTTGTATATTGCGTTGTATTGTAATTCATACATGATGTTCAGCACAGTCAGTAGGACATGTTGCGTGGGGTGATACTCCGTGATAACTTGCATTACCTACCTAAGCAACCCAATATCATCATCATCAACAGCCTATAAGTGTTCACTATTGAACAAAGACCTGTACACACAGAGAAGGTTTGAACATTAAATCACCACTCTTATATGTTAAGCCATCAGAGCTGCGGACTGCCTAGCCGGCAAGCACATGAGACACTATATGTATCGTCGTGAATTAAAAAGCGTGATGTTTTTATAATGTACTATAAGTTCACATGCGCTTTCAAAGTTTTTATTTTAAACATTTATTAATTTGTAAAACTATTGTATTACCGGGGTAAAGCCATTTTACTTCAGACAAAAAACAAAAGCGACATGATGTATATTTGTGTTAAATATCACATTACAAGTAATTTATTATTACTTATTGATATCTCAAATTAATTTATTTTTCTTATTGACTCGGCTCACCCTCTATTACATGGGACTTAAAACACAAATGGTGAAAAGCGGGTGTACGTTGTATAGCGGCATTACGTGCCGTAATGTGCACCTAGTCAACCCCTTCGGGGATAAAAGGCGTGACGTATGTATGTCGGATATAAATAATTTGTAACATTTCGTGATGATTTTAAAAATGAAATAAAGTTAATATAATTGAAAAATTTAATAGTGCCTATTCATTTCAATAAATACAACAATCTATGTAACAACAGGATCTAATAATTTAGTGGTAGTAAGAGACGGCGGGAGAAGAGTAGGTAACGTGAGCTACGGGAGCAGAGTAGGCGACCTTGGCGACAGGGGCGGCGTAGGCGACCTTGGCGACGGGGGCGGCGTAGACTGGAGCGTGGGAGTAAGAGACTGCGGCTGGGGCGTAGGCTACTTTGGCAACGGGAGCGGCGTAGGCGACCTTGGCAACGGGAGCGGCGTAGGCGATCTTGGCGGGTGCAGCTTGGACGGGGGTGCCCTCGTAGCGCACGTTGGCGTTGAATCCGTGCTCCTTGTCGGCGGTGTACTCGACGATGCGGTGCACACCGTCGGGCTGCACGAGAGAGTACGAGCCGTGGACGGCGTCGCCTTGACGAGCCTCCTGCTGCTGCTTCACGTCACCGCTGTGGTCATCGTGCACGGAGTATGAGAACTCGTAGTGAGCGGGCGCCTCAGGCTCGGCGTACACCACCTTGCTGACGGGGACAAGGGGCACGGCGTAAGCCGCCACGGCGAGGGACAGGACGATGACGAACTGCAAAAAGATAATAAGTTGTAATTATATCATGATTTATTAAAGTCTCCATTTTGATTAAATCACAGGTTTATCCGTCAACTTACTTTGGCGACCATGTTTGTAGATTTGGTATGTTGTTGCTGATTTGCGAACAAGTGTAGGACTGTGATAATGTATGACCTGCTACAGTTTTTATACCGGAGTGTCGGCTTTAGGTCTTGTATGTTGGTGACACACGGCGCGCCCGCGGCACCGTCTACAATGATTGAGAGGTGAAGGTCAACGCGCTGTAAAATCAACTGATCAGCACCACCCGCAACATTCCACACTCACCTTAATTAGTCTAACTAATGTAATAGTGGTTTTCATTTACATTGGATTTAAAATGTATTGTACCTAAAGTTGAAACCTAACGAATTTGAATAGGCTGATGCAAGAACTCGACCAGTTCATAACATGGATTACAACACGCTATATTCAGAGGTAACTACTAGGTGAGTGCTTGAGTACCTTAATTTGGTACATGCTTTTGATTATGGTTAAAATACGAAATATAACGTAAAAGGTAGTTTGATCATGTTGAAGGGATGAACACGAAGAGTAACTACTTACTGTAAGAGATTGCATCACTCTAACTAAGCGTATATTAGCGTG
Source organism: Spodoptera frugiperda (assembly GCF_023101765.2). Taxonomy (NCBI): domain Eukaryota; kingdom Metazoa; phylum Arthropoda; class Insecta; order Lepidoptera; family Noctuidae; genus Spodoptera; species Spodoptera frugiperda. The sequence continues at coordinate 3,828,877 of NC_064214.1, read as the reverse complement.
TTTTAGGTACATGGTACCTTAAATATAATAGTACATACTGGTGTGTAATAAAGAATCTATATATACTATTGTATATACCATGCAATACCTCTGTACTGATAATAATCAACAGACACGTGACAAAGACAACTGATTTCTGTTGTGTTTATATTACATCATCAACATTCGCGTTCAGTTACTTTTACTATGTACTTAAAAATTATAGCAAGATAATTAAGCTCCTTGACTTTACGTTGTTTTATGTAATATTTCCGCAAAAAAGTTGTTTTGAGTCAAGTTCACGACCTTTGTATTTATTGGTTTATTGGTACATTTATGAAAATTACTCGTAATGTGTCAATTTTGCAGTATATTTGTGTCGGTTAGGTACTGTTCGATAAGGAAATCCTCGCCAAATGAATTAACAGCAATAATGACCTCATTAGATAAATGGTAATTAGAGTCCTTGTCGAGAAGCAGTGTCGCTGTCGATTCCCAAGTGTAGCAAAGAGGATTGATTGCTTGCTCATTGAGTCTCGCACGGCGTTTGTGTTAACTGATACAAATAGAAATAAATATAATACATTTGCACAGAAATCCATCTTTTCAGATCCTTACTGTAATGTAAGTTAGAAAAATATGAAGTAACCATTTCACGCATCATATTTTTTACGTCACGACTATAGTAAAACACACATTTTTTAACTAGGTATGTTAAATATGAGATTATTAGCGGTTTTCATGCATGCCTTGTTAGTCGGGTGGTCACAAGTGTGACTGTCGGGCAAGCGGTCTCGGGTTCACTTCCCCGGTTGGGACCAGTAGGTATCGCTGCGCTTTTTTCGGTTTTTCGAAATTTTCTCAGTAGTTGCATGGAGTATGTATTGCCCAGTATATGGCAATAGGTTCACCCCTTATTACATGGGACTTACAACATAAATGGTGAAAAGTGGGTGTACATTGTACAGTGGCATTAAGTGCCGTAATGTGCAACTCTGCATACCTCCTAGGGGGTTAACGACATGACGATATAATACTGGATTTGGATGTTGGTAGTGTGGTAGTGTGGTCAATCATAAAAATAAAATAAATATTAAGTTAATCCAAGGTCATTTGACGACGGCCTATAAATACAAAAAAATGCCATTTTGCTTGGAAACAATAAAAACTGCCCAGAAAGCGGCATTATTTTTGATAAAAGCATACCTACATCTGTCAATGATGCAACGATAAGTATATATCCTTTTGTTAACTAAGAGTTAATATTATGAGTAATACAAGAAAATGTGTTATTATTATCTTTGTGTGATATTCATTATTATCACACCTTTTTAGTAACGCTGAATCATACTTGATCTTGAGCAATTTATTCATAGGGTAGGTACCAAATGATTCGATCCTGGCATGCATATTTCACTTACTTTGACACATACGTATTTCCACTATTTCACTTGACTCGACTTTTTTACACGACGCTAAGTCGAGTCTGTATTATATTACGTAATAATAATAATAATAAGTCCGCAAGGCAGCTTGTGGCGAGCTGTTGGGCAGTGGCGACCTCACGGACCTAACTCCCGGGAGAGGCCCTACTTTTTAACTCCGGTTGGTACTCGTGACTATCCGGAGTGGCCTCTCCTACCTCACTCTTGCCTTAATCGGCTGGTTTGAGTGGAGATTCGCAAGAGTGGAGTTGCCTTCAGCTCCACTTGGGGGAAGGACGTATCCCAGTAAGATGCTGGTAGGGGTCTTGACCGTACTTCCGGGATTGCTCTGATAGCCGTGGGATGCCTCCCTTCCTCAAGCAGCTCAACGGATGTTGCTTCCCTTGTCGCTACATGCTAGCGGCCGTTTCCAGGGGCCCACTATTGAGTTTGCGAGTCACCCCCTGCCTGTTTATCCGTATTTTTCAATATTGGTCAGGGGCAGGGGCCATAGTCCCCATAGTTAACCGGTTAACTATTCCACAGCCACCCACACCCATATCCCTATCATTTCCTTTTACCATATCTCACAATAGTCCTGCATCAACCGGGGATTGTCCTTTGGTGTACTTCCATAGTGCATACAGGGATAATCACCGGCTGATGTCCCCTTACATTTAGATTAAAATTGTTCAACGGGCCTCTGCGAGTTGGCTTCGGCCCCTCGTACGCCTTCCAAAGGTCCGGGACCCTGTGGTCCCGTGATTATGTAAAGAATATACATAATAATAATAATATAAACTTTATTGTACACCTTTTACAATTCAGACAAATAAATATAAATAGCGCTAAGTGGATGGTAGGGTACAAAGGCGGCCTTATCGCTTACAGCGATCTCTTCCAGGCAACCTTTGGGTGGACGGAGATGGTGAATGTTAATGGAGGTGGTTCTGGGTGTACTTACAACTTAAATATATGAATATACAATTACATACATACACAAATACATACATATACATACATACATACATACATACATACATACATACATACATACAAACATACATACATACATACATACATACAAACATATATACACAAGAAATAATAATTATGTTACAAATGACAAGAAGATGTGACAGCAGAAAGAAAACGACTGCGACTGAAGGAAATAATGACGCTGTGTTACAGCTTTGAAAGATAGTGATCCTTCACGAGCACCTTAAACGAAGCGAGCGACTGTGCCTGCCTCACCAAAAGCGGTAGCGCATTCCACAGCCGCACGGCTCGAACCGTAAAAGATTGGTCAAAGGCTCTGCTTTCATGTTGAGGCATCTCAAGCTTGAGTCTCTCCGATGACCGTACTGGTCTAGAATGTGTGTCATGACAGAACCTGAAACGTTCCTTGAGGTAATGGGGGGTAGCAGGATTGAACAGTATATTGTATAGAAGAGATAAGATATGAGTATTCCGGCGAAGGCGAATCGGCAGCCACTTGAGTTTCGTGCGATATTCGGAAATGTGGTCATATTTGCGTAATCCAAATATGAACCTTATACTAAAATTTTGGAGTCGCTCAAGTTTATCTAACTGCGCTTCGGTAAGATCCGGATAGCTGACATCGGCATAATCGAGAATGGGAAGGAGAAGTGATTGAGCTAGCGCAATTTTAGTAGCAGTTGGAAGAAAGTTACGAAGTCTGCACATAGACTTCGCAGATGCAAACATTTTTCAACTGACTTGTCCTAGTTGAGGTCCCCAGGAAAAGTCTTGATCCAAAATAATACCCAAGTCCTTTACAGTATCACTGTAAGGTATTGTAGTACCGTCGAAAACTATGGGTGGCATCTGTGTCCACGCAATCTTGCATCGTAAACGAGGGCTACCGACAACAATGACCTGGGTCTTCGTGGGATTCACCTTTAGGCCGTAGGCCGTACTCCATTCAGATATACGAGCCAAGTCAGTGTTAACCATCTTGACTGCTTCGGAAAATTCATCAGGAGGTGCTTGTGAGTAAATTTGCAGGTCGTCGGCATACAGGTGGTAGGAAGAGAGAAGTTCATTAGAGATAGAATTTATAAAAATTGCGAAGAGTAAAGGAGAAAGAACGCCCCCTGTGGTACGCCAGCAGCCGTATCAGACCAGGAAGAGTATGAACCCTCAACGGCAACATTTTGCCGGCGGCCACACAGGTAACTACGAAAGAAATCAATCACAGTTGGAGATATGTTGAGAGAGCTCAATATTCCAAGCAGTATGTCGAAATCGACGGTATTGAAGGCGTTGCTGAAATCTAGCAAGGTGAGGAGAGTTAAATTACCGTTTTCAATACCGGATCGTATGTCGTCGGTGATGTGGACTAGAGCCGTAGTGGTACTATGTCCCGGACGAAACCCGGATTGGTAAGGATTAAGGAGACGGTGTTTGGTAAGGAAAGCACTAAGCTGGTTATAGATTAGACGTTCAAGGACTTTGGAAAGGAAAGGTAAAATAGAAATTGGACGATAGTCGGAAAAGGATTCAGGATTTGCTTTTTGGGTAGTGGTGTGATTTGCGCCTCCTTCCATGCAGAAGGAAAAACGCAACTGGATAAGGAATAGTTAAGGATATGGCAGATGACAGGAAGGATCTCGTCCAGGACAGGGAGTATCATCTTACGGCTGACACTGTCACTCCCTACTGCATTGGAACTGATGGATACAATGCTCTTTCTAACATCACAAGCTGTGACTTGACTAAAGAAGAATGGTGAGTAGTCGGGAGAGGGAAGAGAAGAAAGATAGTGTAAAGTCTTAGACTTTATAGACCCATTAATATAGGGTGAAGAGGAGAAGTGTTTATTTAAGGATTCGATATCTAGATTGTTGGTGATAGGAGTTTGACGCTGTTTGCCAACTCCCATCGACCTTAGAAATGCCCAAACCTTGGCTGGGTTACCATTTTCTACGGACTCATGAATATGGCGGCGTTGAGCATCCCTACACATCCTGTTGCTCCGATTACGAGCTGCAATGTACTCATTACGGTTCAATGGATTCGGTTGACGTTTAAATTTGGCTTTCGCTGCTGCCTTTCTGCGAATCGCAACTCTGATCTCGTCTGTCAGCCACGGCGCTGGTACATGCTTCATTTTTACAGGTCGGATTGGGGCATGAACGTCATACAATTCATTGAGTTTTTTGCTAAACACCTTGATTTTGTCATCAATTCCCTCAGCAGCAAGGAGCTCAGACCAGTCAATGCTGCCGGCATCCTCACGAAGCCTGTCGTGGTCCATGCCACCAAAATTGCGCTGAAGGAGAGTTTTAGGTTTAAATTTAGGAGGAGAGAGTTTGTAGGAAAGGAAGATAAGGTCATGGTAGGAGAAATTGTCAGCAGAACACGAGACAAGGATAAGGTCAAGAAGAGAAGGTGAACAGTTAAGAAAGTACGTACGTATATTGACGTTATACCTGTTTATCGTATCGTTAACAACAATATACTCACATGTATGAAGAGCGTGCTTATTGCTATACATTGGACACAATTTTAGAATCGGTGCCGGTGTTATGCATAGGTTCTGAAAATTTTTGGAAATCAATTTTGAATCCGAGACGTCTTACTCTATTAGTTATTCTCGTGGCTTTTCAGCCTACGAGTCCTACGAGGCAGTCGATAAATATTATCTGTGTTAATTATTATAATGATTTGCAAGACTTAGTTTCAACGTAATTATTGTTCATTGAATCCTCTATTGGATGTTCGAGAAGTGGCTTCAGCTGTGCTCACACGAAGAATACACATTGTTTATTTTTGACCCGAAGATAGAACTAGTATCATGATCAGTAACTTAAACCAACCATTACCAGCGATGCAGTAAGGAATCGAATTGTGACATGTATTGTTTGTATTTGTCATGTCAATGTCTATTAAAAAACTTAGTTTAGAGTGTCGTAAATATGAAAGAAATACAACATAATAATTGATAATATAATAATTTAATGACGTTTTTAAATTAATCTATAAGCGCAACAGTTGTCTTATTAACAATAACAATAGGTTCTAGTGGTGGTAAGAGATGGCGGGAGAAGAGTAGGTAACGTGAGCTACGGGAGCAGAGTAGGCGACCTTGGCGACAGGGGCGGCGTAGGCGACCTTGGCGACGGGGGCGGCGTAGACTGGAGCGTGGGAGTAAGAGACTGCGGCTGGGGCGTAGGCTACTTTGGCAACGGGAGCGGCGTAGGCGATCTTGGCAACGGGAGCGGCGTAGGCGATCTTGGCGGGTGCAGCTTGGACGGGGGTGCCCTCGTAGCGCACGTTGGCGTTGAATCCGTGCTCCTTGTCGGCGGTGTACTCGACGATGCGGTGCACACCGTCGGGCTGCACGAGAGAGTACGAGCCGTGGACGGCGTCGCCTTGACGAGCCTCCTGCTGCTGCTTCACGTCACCGCTGTGGTCATCGTGCACGGAGTATGAGAACTCGTAGTGAGCGGGCGCCTCAGGCTCGGCGTACACCACCTTGCTGACGGGGACAAGGGGCACGGCGTAAGCCGCCACGGCGAGGGACAGGACGATGACGAACTGTAATAAAAATAAATTAAATTAGTACATTAATAAATTTCAGTACTAGGTATTGTATGAACATTTTTGTTGCCTTTTTATTTACTAAAGTAACTTACTTTGGCAACCATTTTTGCAAAAGTGTGTTACTGTTTTGAATGTCAGTAGTCGACTGTGACAATGTGGGTGCTTGCTACTGTTTTATACGGGTGCGTCGCCTGTAAGTCTAGAGACACACGGTGCGCCCGCGGCGTTGGTCACTGTGATTGAGAGGTGAAGGTCGATACGCTGCATTGCTGAGCCGAACTTCACGCATGACAACAATTTAACCACCTGTCGAAGTCTTTTGGTCGAACGTGATCGTAATTTATTAATAAAGACACCATTATCATCAGGTATGTATGCAGCACCATTCTTTTATAAACTTCATAAAGTTTCTGCATTGATATATGATATGAAAACTTTATAATATCTAATTACATATATCTTTATTTTGTCAATATCATAATCTTCGACCGTAGGTTTTATTAATTTACCAATAAAATTACTTAAAATAAAGATTTATTTTTAATTTCAAATCAAAACCTATTTATATATCTTCATTTCATTCGTTCATTCTTCTTCACAAAGGTTCGCAATAAATGGAATTGTAGTAGGAAATCTGCGATGTTTCGGACGAAACTTCGTTTTTCTTTGAATTAGCGTAGACCTCCTGATTATTTTAACTTTTTGTTTCATATAAATCTTGTAATGATATCAATAGCCCGAATGCGCCAAATACGTTTTAATTGTATTATACATTTATGTACTTAGTACACACAAGCAGATGTGATTTTTAAATAATAAAATCTCTGAATTGTTTTTTTTTTATTATTTCACACTATAATTTTAAATTCTCCTGTTGTTCCGTGTGGGAATCGAACACGCGTCACTTTGCGCAGCATATTCTTATAAAAGTACTTTCTAGCTTTCTGTCTTGTACTTCACAATTAATAAAAAAAATCGACTTAATTCTGTAGAAATATAAGAAAAATGTTTCCTACTTTACTCTCCGAAAAGTAAACTTTCTAATGGTAAAACAATTATCTATTCAACACAAAAATTCCCCTTTCCTCTTTTTAATATTAGTGTACAATTTTTCACTACATTACTTAATTGACCAACTTGTATGGGACTGGCTATTTTTGAACAAGCACTTCAGCTAAAAATATATGTTTGATTTATTAGTTCATATCAGTAAGAATGAAAATACAGACTTAGATTTGTATCAAGATTTATATTTAGATATTTTTTTACATTTTATTGAAACTGGTTATGCATGAAATAAAACATTTTTTTCTATTAAAATGCATTATTAATCCGATTTATATGTAATTAAAATATGGTCAAGGAACTCGGCAGGTGGATTAATAATTTTCTGGTACCTTGCCCAGCTCAAAAACCAAATAATAGTCATTATAATATGTGCACAGCACCTACTGTTCTACGACCCACCATGCAGTTGCAGCAATATTGTTTTATGGCTGTCCTGCCTTCAGTGTTATTTTCATATAATATATATACAAAATATGTTTTCCGACTAATGTGTCTACTTTGTATTTTCCCACGCAATAAACTGCAGTTGCAACACTCACAATGCAAAAGAACAAAGCGAATAATATCTGTCATTTTGACGAAAAGCACAACAGATTGACAGCAGATTGGCAGCACTAAAGTCAAATTCAAAGCCAACTACTACAAAGACTTGGTCTTATCATAACAAATACCAATAAAAATCGACTTTTTTATAGTGCTAATTTGTACAAAGTTATTAGCATCAGACATTTACTAAAATATAAATAAAATTATTGGTAAATTACATTTTTGTTGAGCAGCCTGTTCAAAAATAGCCAGCTTTGGACAATCTCCTTTAATATGTCCGATTGTCTGTGGACTAATGAGCCTAAACTCGAGCGAGTTTCAAAACATGTTTAGTAATGTAAAAAAAAACATAATGAGTTATGAAATCGCATTTCATAAAAAAATACAGGTTTATCAGATTCAGTATTTCAGTATGTAACTTCTATTTTTATAAAGATCATCCAATTTTTGTTAAGAAATTATTGATTGCCTCACTGGTCGAGTGGTCGCAAGTGCGACTATGAGTGGTAATGGGTGTCGGCTTCGCCTGCGTCGGGCTAGTATTACTGGGTTATTTCAGTTTTTCGAAAAAGTCTTTCTAATAGTACCACGGAGTGCTCGGTATATGGCAATAGACTCATCCCCTATTATATGGAACTTATAAATTGTGAAAAGTGGGTACATGCCGTAATGTGCACCTTTGCCCTACCCCTTCAGGGATAAAAGACGTGACGATATATATTTTATACTTAAATTACTAATAATGCATGTTGCGTAATTTTCAACTTTATCTCTTTTATTAAGTAACCGAGAGTGTTGCACACAGTTAGCTGTTAAAGAAGATCCTATTTGCGACAGACGGTTGGGCTCTCGTTCTTTTTGCCTCGGTCCTACTAAGAATATAAAATGCTACACTTTTTTATGGGAGAAAATCATTTAATATCTTCTCCGTCCTTCGGCGAGGCGAAAGGGAGTGTCAGTGAGATCTTATTGACTAAAAACCACCCCGTTCCTACTCCTGCTTTTTGAGCCGGAGCCGCGGTAAATCCGCCTTATAGTCCGCAACTCCGGATAAAATGCTACTACATATACATTGCATCACGATGTGAACAACAGAGTTCTTTAGGTGGAGTAAACACAAACACAAAATCATATCAACTAAAAATCACGTATTATTAATAGAGATAAGCTCTACTAATTACTAGTCACTCGAAACTAGTATGTCTCACAATGCTTATTATGAAAAAGGTTATTATAGTAGCATTTTTTCCTTTTAACATAAAATACGTCTTTATGTAAATTAATATTAAAATGATTTTTTAGCAGTATTATCATCCAATGACCTTCAGCTTTGGATGAATGGGGCAAGAGAGACTATCAGATTCTTACTGAGTAAAATCCACCCGTTCCCACTGCTGCTTCGAGATGGAGCCCGGTAAGTCGGTAACCCACTAGGCCGTCCGCAACACGACTTTTATTGCTAATACAACTTTTCATTGAGTAATTAATAACACGGGGTGAGGCAATACCAGACATAAACAAAACCAAAAATGCTCAGCACTCAAATGTCAACAGGGAAGAACAATAATAAAAAGTATATCGTAACGTTCAATAATAATTTATTAGTACCTATTCATTTCAATAAATACATCAGTCTCTAAAGGTAGTCTAGTGGTAGTAAGAGACGGCGGGGGAAGAGTAGGTAACGTGAGCTACGGGAGCAGAGTAGGCGACCTTGGCGACAGGGGCGGCGTAGGCGACCTTGGCGACGGGGGCGGCGTAGACTGGAGCGTGGGAGTAAGAGACTGCGGCTGGGGCGTAGGCTACTTTGGCAACGGGAGCGGCGTAGGCGACCTTGGCTACGGGGGCGGCGTAGGCGATCTTGGCGGGTGCAGCTTGGACGGGGGTGCCCTCGTAGCGCACGTTGGCGTTGAATCCGTGCTCCTTGTCGGCGGTGTACTCGACGATGCGGTGCACACCGTCGGGCTGCACGAGAGAGTACGAGCCGTGGACGGCGTCGCCTTGACGAGCCTCCTGCTGCTGCTTCACGTCACCGCTGTGGTCATCGTGCACGGAGTATGAGAACTCGTAGTGAGCGGGCGCCTCAGGCTCGGCGTACACCACCTTGCTGACGGGGACAAGGGGCACGGCGTAAGCCGCCACGGCGAGGGACAGGACGATGACGAACTGAAATTGTAAAATTAATTAATTTATGACATCAATTTCGCCAATTACGTTTTGTTAATTAAACTTCAAGTAAATGTTTCAACTTGTATCATAAATGTGTTATTTTAGATAACTTACTTTGGCGACCATTTTCACAGTTTGTTGTTGCTGATTTAGGTGTCAGTAGAAGACTGTGACAATGTCTGTGATATGCTACAGTTTTATACAGAATTGTTGCCTCTAGGTCTTGTAGGTGACACACGGTTTGCCCGCGGCATTCCTTGCGTTGATTGCGAGGTGAAGGTCGACATGCCGCATTGCTAACCCGAGCTTCACGATGTAAACCAACCACCTGCCTAGTATTTTAGTACGTGATAGGATAGGATAAGTGTGAAATAAATAATTAGAATTCGTTGAATTATTTGGTGCTGATGCAATTTCTTTATTTGTATTCTACCTGTCCTTACCCTATATAGCTCCTTTTCAGTACCTAGTTTCCGATTAATTTTAAGTTATTTTCATCTAAAATAGTATTTTTTAAATTAAGCCTCGTTTCATTTCTTCAACAAATAATATTAAACTATCTTCTCAATCTTATTTACTTTATTTTTATTACTAAATTAAACTATTAATGGAAACTATAATCTCCCACTCGGCTGCCAAAAAAAGAGTTTACGCGAGGAGGTTGATGCATAACTGGATTATGGCTCTGTTTATGGGACATTGGGTTGTCATGGGCAGATAGCAAAGATTTCTTTGAAAATTTTCCTTGATACATTCACTACCTTGTCTTTAAGGTTCGAATTTCCACAAGGTAAAAGTATCTTGTTCATATATACAAGTCATTGTCTTGGTCGTCTAAATTCATTCAATGTCTATACTATTGATATCTTTTGTATGAATTTTCTTAGTAAAAGTTATACGTAATAATAAATCTTAAAGTTAAGCGATTTTTCTATAAAGTTTTTTTATATTGAAAGCTTTTAAAAGGAGATCATTATATATTTTCAAAAAGGTTTCATACATTTTTGGGCATTTTATGATGAAAAAAGTGGCAAGTATCGTTAGAACAACAACAACAATTATATGTTCATAGTTAATATGACACTATATGAGCTATATGACACAATATGGCACTAAAGTTGTAGCTGTAAGTTGAAGACGCGATGACTGTTGTGTGGTAAATGGGTTTAGCTTGTGCACGTTATGAGAGACATATGTTTACCGGTATAACGTTCGGAAGATGAAATCGTAACTTTTAAACGATACTTAAAAGACTACGACCGAGAATGAGGGTCTAGATCGTCATATAGGGACCGAGGCCCCGGCACGGAGCAGGAGTTGGAACGAGGTGGTTGACAGTCAGTAACTATGGATAGTTCTAACGATACGTAACGAAAAGACATAAATGTATCACACATTTATCCTAGGAACTATCGATGATGTAGTGGTCGTGACAGATGACTATGACTACGGAGCAAGATTTCTCAAATTATATTCACGACTAGCTTTTGCCCGCGACTTCGTTCGCGTGGAATAGTGACTTCCGGCAAATTTTTGGTTTTAACCACATAGTTCCCGATCTCGCGGGATCTCTTCGAAAATGAGATGTGGAAGATATTCCAGGGAACTCTTCAAAAATCAACATAATGAGCTCTGCGTTTGAATTTAATAGATGTATACTCACTTAGGGCATTGAAAAAATAGTTTAAAAACGGACTTAAACTAAAGAAATATAATCTTTCCGAACTTAAGATGAAAACTAACTTAAAACTAAAGAAAGCTACGAATTACGAATTTATAACAATTAAAAAATAAATTATATTACAACCTATCCTCTATGCTATAATAACCAAGCTTAAACTAAATAATTTAAAAGAAACGACTTAAATCTAATCTAATTAATTTATAAATTAGACTTACAATTTTATTAAAAAAACTAACTACAGTAACTACTAATAATCGATATCAAACTAAACCTACGTTAAATATTTTAACCAGAAAACCAGGAAAACCAAACAAATAAACTTATTAATTGACAAATACAACGAAACCAAATTAGAATATACGAAACAGCAGGACCACTACAGACAAATAATCATACGACTGATAATACACTTTTTCTACGATAGTACCGAAGCGCTCGGCCGATACCCAACCAAATGAATGTAACGAAACCATAGCGCGATCTATTTCGATCCCAACGCCATCTATCGAGGATAAAGACAACTTGAATTATTTATTTATACTCCGTTCGGGCATTTTCTTTGTACTAAAAGTTTAATTATATTGATATTATTTTTTTCATACCTTTTTACTATTTATTTACTTTTTTTCGATGAATTAAAACAATAACATGAACCGAAGTCGTGTAACGATCGACATAGAATTATCTATACTCCGTTAGAGCATTTTCTTTGTACTAAATGTTTTATTATATTGATATTATTTTTTCCATACCTTTTTACTATTTATTTACTTTTTTTCGATGAATTAAAACAATAACATGAACTGAAGTCGTGTAACGATCGACATAGAATTATCTATACTCCGTTAGAGCGTTTTCTTTGTACTAAAAGTTGTATTATATTATATTTTTCATTGCTTTTTACTATTTTGTAAAAAACAAATTTCCAATGAATTAAAACAATAACATGAACTGAACAATTGTAATGACACCATTGCGCGATCAACGCCATCTATCTACGGAGTATAGGAACAGCTTTTTGAAATAAAAACTATCCTATGTCCTTTCCTAGGTTCTAAATTATATCTGTACCAAATTTCAACCAAATCCGTCAAATAGTTGCGGAGATTAATGGTATAAGCATAGAATAGTGTTCGACGTGATTCTTTAATTTGACATAACTTTTTTATTTATGAACCGATTGACATGAAACAAACACTAAATGTAAATTGAAGCATACCACAATATATTCGTGAAAACCGCATCCAACTCGGATCAGCCGTTTCTGAGATTAGCGCGCACAGACGAACAGACAAACAGACAAACAGACAAACAGACAAACAGACAAACAGACAAAAAAAAAGTTAATTACATTTTTGGGTTCGACATCGACATAACAATAACCCCTGCTATTTTTTTTATTTTTATTTTCAATGTACAGACAGCACTTTTCTACGATTTTATTATATGTATAGAATAGATTGGGACCTACTTACGCAGCGTCTAAGATTTTCGATAATAATTATTACGTAATTACATACATACATAATCTCACGCCTATCTCCCATGGGGGTAGGCAGAGACTATCATCATCATCATTATCATCAGCCGAGAGATGTCCACTTTGTTGAACAAAGGCCTCCCCTTAGTCCTCCACATAGAACGACAAGCTGCATCCACTGGCTCCCCGCCACCCTGACGATGTCGGTGGTCCATTGGCAGAGACTATGAAACATAATTAATAAGACATTAGGTGTTAAAAAGAGTGTATGTCGTTAATAGAATAATCTCATGCTTGCATTGCAATCCTGAAAGCGGTCATTTCCGGTAATAATGATTACCAAACATCGCAAAAGTTGATCAAGCCATTACTAGAGTCTTATGTGATGTAACTTCATGTAACTAACACGATTTTGTCATATTTTAGTTGTAGGATGAATAAGCTTTCGATGCTATAGGTTTGGTCTAGTTGGGAGTTGAAGTGTGATGTATACATTTTTAGGAATTTGTATTTGCAAATTTGCAGCGCCTGAAAAAGGCCGATAAGCTGTACATAATATTTAAATTAAGAAGGTATTACAATACCTTAACATGCAAATCAATATTTTGAGTTTGAGTTATGTTTGTAAACGCACCCAGACCACGACAAAATAAAACGTCCTAACTACGTTATTTATGTTAAACTTGTAATATTTGAGATAAGTTTACTTTTATTGTCTTTTATTTTTGTTTACATACAATATTGTGATTAAAGACAGTTTCATTACATTGGCATTGTAATTCAGAAAGAGAACACGAAGTTGCCAGGTTTACGTGTCCGATTATAACGTGTCTTGTTTTTTTTTTGGACAAGCCCGCCACAACCTCCCATACCGCTGCAACTCCTGTAAGCCAAGGTCTACAGTAGATACAATCATTAAAACACCGGAACACTAAAGTCCAGCCCGTCCGAGGAACATGAATGATTGTCTTAGAGGAGAAGAAAAAGAAAACGATAGTTTCCACTTCCCTCGGTGAATTTAATGCAGAAGACAGAATGACTTAAGCCTTAAGGCACAAAAAAAGACTGCACAACTGGGAGAAGCCCAGTCGCCAAGCACCACGGAAATTTGACTTACAACTAAGTGGGTCCTATGTGTGAGCTGTTATACTTGCTTCCAATATGTCATTGTCATTTTCTTGTATATTGAAAAATTTATGAGTAGCTGCCTCGTTAGTCGAGTGGTCGCAAGTGCAACTGCCACATAAGAGGTCTCGGGTTCGATTCCCGGGTCGAGCAAAGTATTATTGGGCTTTTTTCGGCTTTTCAAAAATATCTCAGTAGTAGCACGGAGTCTGGAATTGTGTCCAGTATATGGCAATAGGCTCACCACCTATTTTACATGGGACTTATAACATAAATGGTGAAAAGTGATTGTACATTGTACAGCGGCATAGTACCGTAATGTGCACCTCTGCCTACCCCTTCGAGGATAAAAGGCGTGACGTTGACGTTGCGTTAGATGAGTATCGTATCGCCTTTGTGTGATTACTTGTAAGTACTAGTGATTGTAAAGAGGAGAAAGAAAATAAACGAAAATATGGCATTCCTTGCGTAGATTGCGAGGTGAAGGTCGACATGCCGCATTGCTAACCCGAGCTTCACGATGTAAACCAACCACCTGCCTAGTATTCTAGTACGTGATAGGATAGGATAAGTGTGAAATAAATAATTAGAAGTCATTGAATTATTTGGTGCTGATGCAATTTCGTTGTTTATGTGTTTAGCCTATATAATTTTATTCCAGTATCTAGTTCCGATCAATTTTAAGCTTCGTTTCATTTCTTCAACAAATGATATTAAAATTTCTTCATAATCTTATTAACTTATTTTTTTTTCGTAAACTAAACTATGGAAACAGTCATCTCTCACTCACCTGCCAAGAGTAGAGTTCCCTGGTAAACCTGGGAAACGTAGAGGAATAAGAAGGTTTTTGCATAACTAGGGTTGTCACGGGGTGTTGCAGATAGTAAAGATTTCTTCAAAGATTTCTTCTATTGATACATTCACTACCTTGTCTTTAAGGTTCAAATTTCCACGTGGTAAAAGTATCATATTTATATGTACGAATACAGGTCATGGTCTTGGTCGTCTAAACTCATTCAATGTCTATCCATTCATATTTTTTATATAAACTTTCTTAGGAAAAGTAATACGCAATAATAAACCGTAAAGTTATGAGATTTTGTTATAAAGTATTTTTTATATTGCAAGCTATTATTTAAAAATTGATCGAAACGTTCTGGCATCAGGACTTATTTTCTTTCTATTCTAATGTTCACTGTCCTAATATACAGTAAAACCATATTTAAGTGAAACATCAAGGGACCTGTAAATTGGCATCACTTAAAAAGTTATTCCAGTAACCCAGTGTCTCAGATAGCCAGATATAAATAAATATTTTTCTCATTTACAGAGGGTTCCTTAATATAGGTGAGAATACAGGTTATTTTAGATACAGAGGTCTTAAATGAAACATTGTGTTGTGTGTACATTATATAAATTAGTTTTATCTTTATTTTGAATTATTTTACAAACTATATAGGTATTTTAGCACGTTAAATTCGACACAGACTTCATCGCGTGCCATCACCCACTTTCGTAAACGGATATTAATTTCAGTTTTTCACGTACTGTTTTCACTAAAGATTTTAGCTATCGTTTTGTCATTTTCCAAATAAATATCCATATGATAGTGAAGCAACACTAAGACTGAAGGTTCAATGACCTCAATAGGTTCAAAATTACTTAAACAAAATGATGTTATCTCAGTTATTGAGATTTATGCAATTAAAATTCATTTGCTGTCTCAGTTATAGAGGTAGTTATGATGATAAATCGAAAGAACGAATCCCTGATAAAGAAGGGTTGTTTTTTCCCACTAATAGAGCTAATTCAGTTCCAATGTGATGGGACCTCAGTATGAATTCCATTTGTAGAGGTTTCGCACTTATCTAGGTCCCACATAATTAAGGTTCATTGTAATACATAGCGTATTTTGTGAGTTTACATGAAAATTTGCTAAGTTCATATAGGAATTGACTGCACGGTTGGCGCGGTGGCTGGGCAACTGGCTGCCGTGCAAGGTGTCGCATGGAGCAACTATTTGTGTGATCCATAAATTATTGTTTCGGGTTTGGGTGTCACGTGCATGTGAACTTGTATGTTTGTAAACGCACCCACCATACAGGATAAAATCCTAGTGTAACGTTAAAAAAAACAAAATAAATAAATAAAAATAAATATTAAATTTCATGAAAAAAAACATGAATCACACATATTTTATCCGGAAGAATCGTTGATGCAGTGGTTGCGACTCACGAGTGCGGTGACTACACTGCAAGATTTTTTAAACCTGAGACCTTTCCCGATTGGGACCTACTTACGCAGTGTCTAAGTTTTCGATCAAATATTGCTTACATAATTATATATACATACATAACCTCACCCCTACCTCCCATGTAGGTAGGCAGAGTCTATGGAACATAATTAATAATTCAATCACCTCCTTGTATGAAATATAATTCACAAAATCTGGTTGTGAAGAGGACAAAGAAAATAAACGAAAATATCAGGTCAATAAATAATAATTTAATAATACCTATTCATTTAAACAAATATCACAATATTGGTTTAGTGGTAGTATGAGACGGCGGGAGAAGAGTAGGTAACGTGAGCTACGGGAGCAGAGTAGGCGACCTTGGCGACAGGGGCGGCGTAGACTGGAGCGTGGGAGTAAGAGACTGCGGCTGGGGCGTAGGCTACTTTGGCAACGGGAGCGGCGTAGGCGACCTTGGCTACGGGGGCGGCGTAGGCGATCTTGGCGGGTGCAGCTTGGACGGGGGTGCCCTCGTAGCGCACGTTGGCGTTGAATCCGTGCTCCTTGTCGGCGGTGTACTCGACGATGCGGTGCACACCGTCGGGCTGCACGAGAGAGTACGAGCCGTGGACGGCGTCGCCTTGACGAGCCTCCTGCTGCTGCTTCACGTCACCGCTGTGGTCATCGTGCACGGAGTATGAGAACTCGTAGTGAGCGGGCGCCTCAGGCTCGGCGTACACCACCTTGCTGACGGGGACAAGGGGCACGGCGTAAGCCGCCACGGCGAGGGACAGGACGATGACGAACTGAAATTGTAAAATTGATTAATTTATGACTTCGATTTCGCCAATTACGTTTTGTTAATTAAACTTCAAGTAAATATATTGTATTATGTCAACTAGTTTCATAAATGTGTTATTTTAGAGAACTTACTTTGGCGACCATTTTCACAGTTTGTTGTTGCTGATTTAGGTGTCAGTAGAAGACTGTGACAATGTCTGTGATATGCTACAGTTTTATACAGAATTGTTGCCTCTAGGTCTTGTAGGTGACACACGGTTTGCCCGCGGCATTCCTTGCGTTGATTGCGAGGTGAAGGTCGACATGCCGCATTACTAACCCGAGCTTCACGATGTAAACCAACCACCTGCCTCTACCATTTTAGTACGTGATAGGATAGGGAAAGTATAAAATAAATAATTAGAACTCATTATTTGGTGCTGATGTAATTTCTTTGTTTCTATTTTGTGTCTTTAGTCTATATAGGATTTTTCAGTACCTACCTAGTTCTCGTTCAATTTTAAGTTATGTTTACATTATTTTTTTAAAATTTAAGTTTAGTTTCAATTCGTCAACAAATAATATTTCTTCTCAATACAATGACTCGCCGTCCAAGAGTAGACTTTATGACTGGGTTGTCACGGGCTTTTAGATAGTAAAGATTTTCTAAAATTTTCTTATTTTATACATTCAGTACCTTGTTCTTAAGGTTCAAATTTCCGCAAGGTAAAAGTATCATGTTCATATGTACGAATACAGGTCATGGTCATGGTCGTCTATACTCATTCAATGTCTATCCATTCATATATTTTGTAAAAACTTTCTTAACCTCTCGTATGCCGTATATAAGACAACAATAGAAAATACATTGTGTCTCGTGTAAATCTGCGTTCCAGCGCAGGACGGGTTAAAAGTGATGCGTAATAATGAAGAGTAAAGTTAGGAGATTTTGCCATTAAGGTCTTTTTTATATTGAAAGCTATTTATTGTTGACAAATTGATCAAACGTTTTTGCATCAGGACTTATTTGCTCTCTATTCTAACGTTTACTGTCCTAATATGTAATTAAACCTTGTTAAGTGAGACATCAAGGGACCTGTAAAGTGATATCACTTATTCCACTAACCTAGTGTCTCAGATAACACAGATATAAATAAATATTTGTCTCTTTTACGGAGGGTTCCCTTAATATAGGTGAGAATACAGGTTATTTCAGATACAGAGTTACGAGTCTTAAGTAAAACATTATGTTGTTCGCACATTATAAGTGAGTTTTATTTTTATTTTGGATTATTTTACAAAGTATTCAATTCTACACAATCTTCATCGCATACTCATATCTTCCCACTTTCATAAATGGATATTAACTTCTGTTTTTCATGTACTGATAAAGATTTTAGCTTTCGTTTTGTCATTTTTCAAATAAATATCCATATGATAGTAAAGGAAAACTAAAACTGAAGGTCATTGAGATTCACAATTACTTACACAATTTAGAATAAGAATCAGTACCGTAAGTTAACAAACAAAATGATGTTATCTCAGTTATTGAGATTTATGCAATTAAAATTCATTTGCTGTCTCAGTTATAGAGGTAGTTATGATGATAAATCGAAAGAACGAATCCCTGATAAAGAAGGGTTGTTTTTTCCCACTAATAGAGCTAATTCAATGCCAATGTGTTGGGACCTCAGTATGAGTTCCAGTTGTAGAGGTTTCTCACTTATCCAGGTCCCACTTAATTAAGGTTCACTGTAATACATAGCGTATTTAGTGAGTGTACATGAATTGACTGCACAGTTGGCGCGGTGGCTGGGCTGCCGTGCAACGTGTCGCGTGTAGCAACTCTTTGAGTGATCCACAAATTATTGTTTCGGGTTTGGGTGTCATGTGCATGTGAACTTATATGTTTGTAAACGCACACACCATACAGGACAAAATCCTAGTGTGGGGCAACGTTTAAAAAAAAATTAATAAATAAATTAAAAAAAATATTAAATTTCATGAAAAAAAATAATGAAACACACATATTTTATCCGGAAGTATCGTTGATGCAGTGGTTGTGACTCACGAGTGCGTTGACTATGCTGCAAGAGTTCTCAGGTTATATTCCCGATTGGGACCTACTTACGCAGTGTCTAAGTTTTCGATCAAATATTGCTTACATAATTATATATACATACATAACCTCACCCCTACCTCCCATGTAGGTAGGCAGAGTCTATGTATACCTTTGTATGAAATATAATTCACAAAATCTGGTTGTGAAGAGGACAAAGAAAATAAACGAGAATATCAGGTCAATAAATAATAATTTAATAATACCTATTCATTTCAACAAATATCACAATTCTGGTTTAGTGGTAGTAAGAGACGGCGGGAGAAGAGTAGGTAACGTGAGCTACGGGAGCAGAGTAGGCGACCTTGGCGACAGGGGCGGCGTAGGCGACCTTGGCGACGGGGGCGGCGTAGACTGGAGCGTGGGAGTAAGAGACTGCGGCTGGGGCGTAGGCTACTTTGGCAACGGGAGCGGCGTAGGCGACCTTGGCTACGGGGGCGGCGTAGGCGATCTTGGCGGGTGCAGCTTGGACGGGGGTGCCCTCGTAGCGCACGTTGGCGTTGAATCCGTGCTCCTTGTCGGCGGTGTACTCGACGATGCGGTGCACACCGTCGGGCTGCACGAGAGAGTACGAGCCGTGGACGGCGTCGCCTTGACGAGCCTCCTGCTGCTGCTTCACGTCACCGCTGTGGTCATCGTGCACGGAGTATGAGAACTCGTAGTGAGCGGGCGCCTCAGGCTCGGCGTACACCACCTTGCTGACGGGGACAAGGGGCACGGCGTAAGCCGCCACGGCGAGGGACAGGACGATGACGAACTGAAATTGTAAAATTGATTAATTTGTGACTTAAATTTCGCTAATTACGTTTTGTTAATTAAACTTATCGTATGTGTTTCAATTTATATCATTAATGTGTTATTTTAGACAACTTACTTTGGCGACCATTTTGTTGTGTTGCTGATTTAGGTGTCAGTAGAAGACTGTGACAATGTCTGTGATATGCTACAGTTTTATACAGAATTGTTGCCTCTAGGTCTTGTAGGTGACACACGGCTTGCCCGCGGCATTCCTTGCGTTGATTGAGAGGTGAAGGTCGACATGGTGCATTGCTAACCCGAGCTTCACGATGTAAACCAACCACCTGCCGCTACCATTCTAGTAGGTACGTGATAGGATAGGAAAAGTATAAAATAAATAATTAGAACTCATTATTTGGTGCTGATGTAATTTCTTTGTTTCTATTTTGTGTCTTTAGTCTATATAGGTTTTTTCAGTACCTACCTAGTTCTCGTTCAATTTTAAGTTATGTTTACATTTTTTTTGTAAATTTAAGTTTAGTTTCAATTCTACAACAAATAATATTAATTCTCAATACAATGACTCGCCTTCCAAGAGTAGACTTTATGACTGGGTTGTCACGGGCTTTTAGATGGTAAAGATTTTCTAAAATTTTCTTATTTGATACATTCACTACCTTATCTTTAAGGTTCAACGTTCCACGTGGAGTATGAAAGTATCATATTTATATGCACGAATACAGGTCATGGTCATGGTCATCTAAACTCATTCAATGTCTATCCATTTATATTTTTCGTATAAACTTTCTTAACCTCTCGTATGCCCGTATATAAGACAACAATAGAAAATACATTGTGTCTCGTGTAAATCTGCGTTCCACCGCAGGACGGGTTAAAAGTGATGCGTAATAATGAAGAGTAAAGTTAGGAGATTTCGCCATAAGGTGTTTTTTATATTAAAAGCTATTTATTTTTGACAAATTGATCGGAACGTTTTGGCATCAGTAATTATTTTCTTTCTATTCTAAAGTTCACTGTCCTAATATACAATGAAACCGTGTTAAGTGAGACATCAAGGGACCTGTAAATTGGTATCACTTAAAGAGTTATTCCAGTAACCCAGTGTCTCAGATAGCCAGATATAAATAAATATTTGTCTCTTTTACGGAGGGTTCCCTTAATATATGTAGGTGAGAATACAGGTTATTTCAGATACAGAGTTACGAGTCATAAGTAAAACATTATGTTGTTCGCACATTATAAGTGAGTTTTATTTTTATTTTGGATTATTTTACAAAGTATTTCAATTCTACACAAACTTCATCGCATACTCGTATCTTCCCACTTTCATAAACGGATATTAATTTCAGTTTTTCACGTACTGATAAAGATTTTAGCTTTCGTTTTGTCATTTTCCAAATAAATATCCATATGATAGTAAAGGAAAACTAAAACTGAAGGTCATTGAGATTCACAATTACTTACGAAATTAAGAATAAGAATAAGTAAGTTAACAAACAAAATGATGTTATCTCAGTTATTGAGGTAACTACGATGATAAATCGAAAGAACAAATCCCGCATAAAGAGGATTGTTTTTTCCCACTAATAGAGGTAATTCAGTGTCAATGTCTTGGGATCTCTGTATGAGTTCCGTTGTAGAGGTTTCGCCCTTATCCAGATCCCACTTAATCAAGTTTCACTGTAATACGTCGTGTATTTATTGAGTTTACATGAAAATTTGCCAAATTCATATAGAAATTAATTAATTTTAACGAAAATAGATAAGGGTAGTTCTTCGAAATTCGATTCTTCGACTGATTCATATGGCTAAAATTTAATTCCACTTTAAGATCTGTAACACGTGTTCATATGAAAATAGGTATACCAAATAATGTATATTCGAATGAGGGACTCGTTTTTAAAAAATAGTTTTCGAGATATCGACGTTCGAATATTTTCTGCCCAGATGAATCAGAAATTGTTACAGATGAATCTGTTGAACAATTGAAAATTGTATGTAAATGAGCTCTGTATTTATTTTAATTTCACGTTCTTTTAATTTCTTTTTAGCATACCATTTTCGAGTACTTTCGCACAGAGAAGTCACGAGCATTCATCATCACGCTTGCTCAGGGCGGATTAGCAATTTCAGACTCATATTCATTACATTCCTCAAAAAAATTTTTTAAATTATAACTATAACCTTTATAGCTAAGTTAATTTAAAAATAAGACTAGTAAAAAAATGTACAGAAGAATCAATAATTTATTTTATGATTCATATATGGTTTTGACCATACGAATCAGGCACAGAAGAATCAGGATTTTGCTTACAATCATGCATAACTCATCGTATATACAGACTTCATTCGTGTCATTTTTCTACACAAATGTATAACCAAAAAGCTTCACACGAAACATAGATTGAAGTTTTAAAACTGTAAAGTAAATTTTATAAAATAGGAATTGTAATCAGGATGCCATGTAAACCAAACACAGATGAATCAGATGTTTACCTTAGTAACACCTGGATCTAAGCCAACCAGCGGCATGTCCGCCTCCTAGCTTATCCGTTGCACGCCTGGTTTCCCTCCGCACAGGAAGCCAGACTCTCATTATTAATACCCGACCAAGTATGGGCATTCGCAGCTAACGCCATATTAATCAGTATTATACGCCGGACACTTCTTATTTATTTATTTATAATCATACTAACATAGTTATAACGAATGCATATTTTTTTTTGAAGAGGACAACTCATCTCCTTTCGATGTAATTATAATTTATATTGAAGTATCAAAGGGAAAAGGCGAAATCGACTACTTTGTTCCGGAAAATGGCAAACGGACACACCATATGAATCAGAAGAACAAGCTTTAAAAAATAATATTTTGTACCTAGACTGCAATTATTTAAAAAATATTATTTGACCTAGTAACTGATATAGTCAAACTATACTAAAAAAAATATTACATGCCGTTTTGTTAGTTGGTTTCAAAAATATTCCCATAGACATCGAAAATTTTGTCTCTGAAGAACTACCCATAAATGTATCGCACATATTTTATCCCAAGAAGAATCGTTGATGCAGTGGTTGCGACTCACGAGTGCGGTGACTACACTGCAAGATTTTTTAAACCTGAGACCTTTCCCGATTGGGACCTACTTACGCAGTGTCTAAGTTTTCGATCAAATATTGCTTACAATTATTTTAATTAAGCCAATTTTGTGGGAGTTTATTTACAGTCTCTAGGCCTATTACAGACCCTACGGCATTTGAACTCAAAAAGTAAAATACTTAACAACAATATATTAACTAACACATTATTTCTTACATAATTACAAACATACATGACCTCACGCCTACCTCCCATGTGGGTAGGCAGAGACTATGAAACTTAATTAATAATCCAATAAAAAATATACCAAATCTGGTTGTGAAGAGGACAAAGAAAATAAACGAGAATATCAGGTCAATAAATAATAATTTAATAATACCTATTCATGTCAACAATTATCACAATTTTGGTTTAGTGGTGGTAGGAGATAGCAGGAGAAGAGTAAGTGACGTGCGCTACGGGAGCAGCGTAGGCGACCTTGGCGACAGGGGCGGCGTAGGCGACCTTGGCGACGGGGGCGGCGTAGACTGGAGCGTGGGAGTAAGAGACTGCGGCTGGGGCGTAGGCTACTTTGGCAACGGGAGCGGCGTAGGCGACCTTGGCTACGGGGGCGGCGTAGGCGATCTTGGCGGGTGCAGCTTGGACGGGGGTGCCCTCGTAGCGCACGTTGGCGTTGAATCCGTGCTCCTTGTCGGCGGTGTACTCGACGATGCGGTGCACACCGTCGGGCTGCACGAGAGAGTACGAGCCGTGGACGGCGTCGCCTTGACGAGCCTCCTGCTGCTGCTTCACGTCACCGCTGTGGTCATCGTGCACGGAGTATGAGAACTCGTAGTGAGCGGGCGCCTCAGGCTCGGCGTACACCACCTTGCTGACGGGGACAAGGGGCACGGCGTAAGCCGCCACGGCGAGGGACAGGACGATGACGAACTGTAACGAGGTAAATAATTTTTTAGTAATCAAAGTTAATGTGCCTATTTTTCGAACCATATTTATTAGCATTTTGCTTTTCAGTATTGTAACTTACTTTGGCAACCATTGTTAGATTGGTGTTGTTATATTGGAGTACAATACTTGACTGTGCCAATATGTGAACTGGTGCACTTTTTATACTGACATGAACGCCTTCAGTACGAGCATATTGCTGGTGACACGCGACATGTGACATGCCCTGGGGCGTTCGTTATTATTTAGAGGTGAAGGTCGCGCACGCGATCGATCTATGAGATAAATGACATACAGGTTAATACCGTAAAGTATGCACATACATTCTCTTACTGGATTGAGCTTATGTTATTGTATCAAAGTGAAAAATGTATTAAGTACCAATGTTTGCTTGTGAGAAGAAATTATGAAGTCGATATTTATCCAAACGGATCACTCTCTTGATGTTCAACTGAAATGTTAGTATCTGGAACTGGTATACCGTATCTGATCATTCTTTCCTTTAGTTATTTTGAAACCTTAGATTTTCTTCTGAATGTTAGTTTAAGACCACGAAACTTAAGTACCTAGTACTTTACTAAAGATCATACAAATATTTGTTAATGTTCGGCCGTTCAGAGAATGCGTTCCTGACACGTCGCGATTGAACTGACGACGTCACTTTGTAATGGCGTTGCAGTTACGATAAAAATATTTTTGCTGGTTGTTTACCATTTAACAATTAAGGAGTATTAAAACAATATTATTATATCAATAATATAATCAATGAATGTTGTAATTTTGTGCCAAACTGAGTGTCAAATAACTTGGTAAAAAATATTTTTCTAAATCTATACTGCGCTATTACAAGGTTATGTCAGCGCTTTATATTTTGTAGTGCTGTGCTAAAAAAACAGGCAAGTATCGTAATCTGTTCTTATACAGGAATCGGATCGGATCGGAGTCTGATTAATATTCTGTACGCACATTCAATTCAATGTACTTACTTTATTGCATAGAAATACAGATTGTAACTTTGTAACAAAGAATAATTTTATTGTATGAATATATATTTAAAAACACAATAACAATTTTATTATATATTTTTGGTCTCCACTTAAATAACTAAAATATAAATTTTAAATGATTCCGCCGAATTTAAAACGAAAATAATTTTAAAATAATGCGGCGGTTCATTTTGGAGGAACGGTAACGAACTCAGTGTATTGTTATGCCCATCACTAGAAGAGACTAACTGATAGGTGTCAGGAACGCATTCTCTGAACGGCCGAAGTATAACTGCAACATATGGCATGCATGCCGTCACGTAGATGATGACGTAGATATTAATTTAATGCTTTTTTTTGCATGCATTTATACGTTTTCTTGATTCGAGGTATGTGTTAATAATTTCACTTTAATAGTGTTAAGTTATAAAATCACTACCCACTTAATAAGTAATCTGTCTTAAGCAACATATGAGTAGTAAGTAGACCTTCACCTCTCAATCATTGTGGGCTAGGCTGTCGTGCCCCGGGCTCAAAGTATGTCACCAAAGTTACAAGAAGGTGACAAATATGATGTATATAAAGTGCAACAAAGTCATACGTTATTACAGTTCAGTATTGATATCTGTATCAACAACTACACTTCAAAATGGTATCCAAGGTACGATTCCTATATTTTTTTTC
This sequence comes from Spodoptera frugiperda, assembly GCF_023101765.2. NCBI lineage: Eukaryota > Metazoa > Arthropoda > Insecta > Lepidoptera > Noctuidae > Spodoptera > Spodoptera frugiperda. The sequence continues at coordinate 3,803,228 of NC_064214.1, read as the reverse complement.
CTGTAGTTTATATTCAATTAGTTTCTTTTTTTTTTAATATGGCTTGAACCTTAGTTAATAATATGATACTCATAAAATATTTTTTATCCAGGTTGTCATCATCCTGTCCCTCGCCGTGGCGGCTTACGCCGTGCCCCTTGTCCCCGTCAGCAAGGTGGTGTACGCCGAGCCTGAGGCGCCCGCTCACTACGAGTTCTCATACTCCGTGCACGATGACCACAGCGGTGACGTGAAGCAGCAGCAGGAGGCTCGTCAAGGCGACGCCGTCCACGGCTCGTACTCTCTCGTGCAGCCCGACGGTGTGCACCGCATCGTCGAGTACACCGCCGACAAGGAGCACGGATTCAACGCCAACGTGCGCTACGAGGGCACCCCCGTCCAAGCTGCACCCGCCAAGATCGCCTACGCCGCCCCCGTAGCCAAGGTCGCCTACGCCGCTCCCGTTGCCAAAGTAGCCTACGCCCCAGCCGCAGTCTCTTACTCCCACGCTCCAGTCTACGCCGCGTCGCCAAGCCAAGATCGCCTATGCCGCCCCTGTTGCCAAGGTTGCCTACGCTGCCCCCATCGCGAAGGTTGCCTACGCCGCCGCCCCCGTAGCCCATGTAACTTACTCATCTCCCGCTATCTCTTACCACCACTAGATCTATTGTTATTTAATTGAACGAACTGTTTTATTTATTTAAATGAATAAGTGCCATTAAATTATTGAATTGATTTACAGTGTTATTATTCGTTAGTATATCCTACTTTTCGTATTATGTAGCTGTAAGTATACTTTTTTTAAATTTTACCATATTAATTATTCACACTTGTGATAGATTAAACGTAACAGTTGTGTTGTCTAACCAAACTCTAGATATAGTAGAAAGGGTTTTATTAGCAAGGATAGCTGTTCTTAACCTAGTTTTATGTAACAATTTCACATTAAATTTCATCATTCTAGGAACGAAGGCTTATGTGCCATTGAAAGTAGAAAGGGAACTTATTTCAATGAATTAGGGCGGAGCGTGGTGACGCAAGTTGACAATATATGAGTTCAATTCTAAGGCCACAGGTCAAATTACTAGCATCATATTGTTATTATTTGGAAAGATCATTGTAAAATATTCAAAGAAGAAAGTGTAGTGTATGTGTGATTTTATATTCGAGCATTTTCACTGAAAAGCATGTAGTTGAATACTACCACTAAAACAACATCGTATAGTATAATACTCATATTTACCTAATTGCTAATTATGCAACATTACAAACTATTTATTCATACGCAAATTGAACGAGCATAAATTACCATGTACATAATTAAATGCGCAGATAAATATAAATCTAATATTATAAATTAAATACGACACAAGAATAATTGCTACAAAGCACAAATTGCAACAATAATTTCGAACTATGCATTAAAAATATTTGAAGAAACAAGTGGTCGCCAGTATAGTTAGACCTCTCGCTTTCTACGAGTATAGTGCTGGCACGGTCGGGATTAAAGAGGTTGTGTCGTGGGTCTGTTTACAGTGGGCGGTTTAGAGAAATTAAAAGTAGTTTGGTGACTGTTGACCAAGGCCTTGACCGAATTGTTTTGGGTGTGGTCCGGTCCAATGGAAATATAATATGTGTAACGCTAAGTACTTTATCTCTGATTGATTGGGCATCAAGCGTGAAACTGTTTTTATCGTGACTGTACTTACTGATATGTTAGCAGATACAGAAATATTGCTGAGTACTCGTATTGTGTGGTAAGGGCCAATCTGTCGTGGCTAATTACTGTATAATGGCTCATTAAGTTTTGACAAGGCTTTAGTTAGTTTGGTCGGTTGAAGGGCGTCAATTATTGCTGATTAAAGTTATACAAATTAGTGTGATTGTCAAATTGAATTTGCAGCTAATGCTAACATTCAATGTAGGGTTTATGATGTATCCTGTTGATCCTGTGGTCGATCGATCCGAAGCACGTGGGACTTTTTTTATTGAGGGGACAAAATCATCCAATGACTTCTCCCGCCTTGGGAGAGGCGAGAAGGAATGTTCTACACATGCTTTGAGCCGGAGCTTCCGGTAACCTGAAATGAAACTTATTCTAAATGGGCTATTGACCATAAAATCATATCAGTCGCTCTTACCATCGGTTCATAAGTTCAAGATTCTTGCATTGCATTCTTGCAATTGCTTTGCACGCTCAGCGCAAATGGCATCTGTGATTGTGAGAATGAAAAAGTATCTACTAAAACATAAGATGTACACAATTTAATTCCATGTTTATAAACATAAAACTTCCGTATTAATAAGCTGTAATTAAGTTACACATTAAGTACTGTTCACAGTTCATAAGTACAGTTGTACAGTTCACTGTTCATATAGCAAGCAATAATTTAAAAATAAGTAAACTTGTCAATGTTACACAATTTGTGACAGAGTTAACAGAGGACAGCAACATTTGACCAATACTTCCGTTGTTTAACGACGGTCATTCATTATCATTAATGGCTTCTAAATTAACCAAATACATATGTATAATGTAGTTATCATATCAAGCTACTATTTTCTTATTTTAGGCTTATTCTATGGTCTTATTCAATTTTAAAGTTGAAGATGAATGGATACATGTCGTTTCCTATCTGGAAGTCATTGGAGGAGGCTTATGTTCAGCAGTGGACCTTGTGTGGCTGATATGATGCTGCTGATGATGATTTATTTGTACCTACATAATAGATAGAAATAAATATTTTATTGACAACATGTAATTTTAAGTTCATACTGAAATGATATCTTATTTTTAAAAGGTTAAAGTTCATTACCACTCTTAAAAAAGACACGTGATTGATTTTGCCCAAAAGGATAGGCAGATACACATCTGCTGCACAAGTTCAAACAATAAATTATTGCGATAAAAAGTAAACAAGTCCAATATAAATACCTACTGACATGTTCTCAATAACCGAGTATCGAGTACAACAAGTCAGTAAATAATACAAGACAAACAATGAAAAGTATCGAATGACAACAAACATCGATCAAATTAGCAGCTTTGTCTATATGCCCCGGAGGAACAATAAAATTTGGCCAATATGTAACAAAACTTGTTGCTCAAGTATGAATGTTACGTAACCAAATAGTTTAGCAATTTGGAAAAATTAGAGCGATCACTTGTAAGTAATAGCTACGCTTAATGACGCTGCTTAAAACCAGTTCTAGTGTCAGTTGTTACACTTACGGTCTTGGGTTCCGTAAGACTGGACCCTTAGTACCAGTTTGCTTTACGTTTATAGCAATCGAAATGAAAACGCGTTCGGCGCTTTGATTGGTCGCTTTATTCGAACCGGCTTACTGTTCATTGGTTTAGTAATTGGTTCATACAAGTGGAATTTAGATAATCGTATTGTTTGAAATTATAATACAGTACTTTTATGTCAAATGACTGAGTAAAAATAATTTATATTTATTTCATTAAAACAGATTAAAGCGGTTTTTATTACATTAGTCAGTATTTTAGGTCTTTGAATGAAACTATGTTTGTGTTTGTAAGAAAGTGTGAAAATCTCAGTCGTAAAATTTAATAATGATTACAACTTATTTCTTATTTATTTCATAATAACATATAAATTATGGAGAATGTTCTATTCATAGTCAAAGTTAAATCATGTATTCCAATTAAGCCATAAATAGGTACTTTTGAAATGTCAACAAATAGAAATAAGCTCCGGTGTCTGTCAGTAAAGCTAGGTACTTTAAGTAAAGTATTTATTATTTATTTATTATTTATAGTATATAGTTTTTAAGTACCTACAGAACCTTTACCGAAACCAATAAAAATATTCCCTATAAGTGTCAACAATTAATTCATTCGTGAGAAAAATCACATGTGGTCGGTAATTAACGTAAATTCAATGGCACAAGAATTAAACTCTCGTTTAAGGCAAGGTCAAAGATTCGATACCTGTTTCGGTGACACTGACTACCGGAAATTATTGTCGTACCGTACCTACTTAATTGATCTTATTATTTTCTTCAATGGATTCTTTGAACAAGGCTTTTGATTCGTTCCGGAGTGATTCATGTAATATGTAGGTCAGATTTACGCAAGTTTCTTTAGTTAATGTAGTAGAATTATTAAAAGAAAGATGTTGAGTGAATGAGTGATGTATTATGTGATGACTTGAAATCATACGTCTTCGTTAATGCATATCTAATTAACCAATTCAAGAATGATAAAAATTATATGCTACCTCATTGGTCGAGTGGTCGCAAGTGCGACTGCCAGGTAAGGGGTCTCGGGTTCGATTCCCAAGTCGAGCAAATTATTACTGGGCATTTTTTCTAGTTATTTAAGAGATTTGACGTGTAAAAGAGTTACATTGTAACCTATTTGCAAAAATAAATATCATTTACCATTTAAAGTGTATCCTTCAGAATTAAGATTTATAAGCGACTAGCAAACCCAGCGAACTCCGTTTCGCCACCAATGACTTTACCTGTTTCCTGTATTTCGCTTAAAATTTTCCTGAATTTTCTTTGCTATAACCTTTCCAACGAATGTAAAACTGTGGAAATCGGTTCGTGCGTTCTGGAGTTATAGCGTCAGGAAGGAAAACCCGACTTATTTTTATATTATAGATGAGCTTTAACGTTTAATTACGTCAGACTACTTAATAACAAAATATGAACCACTAAAACACAAAATTACTTACTACTACTACCTAATTCAGAGAAACATTATTTAAAGCAATTGAAATATTTGACATGGTGATTAATATCAATACTAAACAGAGACGACTGATTACTAAACATTACGTAAACAAATGTAAGACATGCATTAGCCGAAATAGTGCTAACTGCGATCTACTTATACTTGATTAATATTCTCTATTGTGGCAAGTACCTATTTCCCAGTAGCCGTTAGATAATGCTGTGATAGGTATCACTCTAATGTACCTCGTGGATAATCCTAATTAGTTATATGACGACCGAGTCTGACGGCGGATGATGTGGTTTTGATACTTTTAGTATTTTTGTTTGATGGTGTGTTAAAGGTAAGACTGACTCCGAAATCCGAGTGAGAGACATATACACTGTAATCAAATTCTAGTATTAACTCTGTAATTAATCTCTTTTTTTTGACTTAAAAAAAAGGAGGTGCTATGTTCGAATGTTTTTTTTATTTGTTCACCAATTACTCCACCACTTACGAACCGATTTTCAAAAAATTTTTTAAAGGTTAGTCTGCCAACAAGGCCTCATTTTCACCAGGTCAGGACATGATGATTGAATTTTTGTTGAAATCGGTTTTTGAAACACAGTCTTTTCTTATCTGCGTATCCAAAAATTTTAACAGCTGGAGTCGAAAGGTTTACACCGTAAAAATAAATTAGCAAAGAAATCACATTTTTCTTAACCAATATTAAAATGTAACATAATAATTAAAACAGAATTCAAGATTCAAACAGAATTCAATACTTTAATCATTCCAAGTATCAAAACTCTTTACGTAGCATCAATTCATTCATATCAAGAGATGTGAAAGATAAACGCATAGAATTTGTTCGTGACTCCAGTTATATTGTTGGTTTATTGATACTGATTATACTGTATTAAGGTGATTTGCATATAGAGAACGAAGTTTGAATTCAATAAATTGAATCATCTCATCATCAATGAATTTTTTTACTAACTTGACCCATATTGTATAACCAACTAACTGACTTACTTACTTTTTCCAAAACTTCAATAGAACTTTGTATTATAACGTTGAAACAATGAATTTATTTTCTATTTGCAAAAATAAATTTATTGTTTTAACTTTATAATACAAAAGATCATTTTTACACGTCAAAATTATTAAAATCTATATGAGTTGTTTAATAGATATTCATAAAAGCGAAAAGGTACTTTACTACGTACGTACTTAAACCTACAATCGATAAATTTTAGTATCGAGCAATATGTAAACAAAGTAATTGAACTTGAAATATGTTACATAACCTTATCTTGTCGCTATCATCGATCCAGTTTTTGGCTCCGCCGCGGGCATCAGGTAGGCGCAAGTACACCTGTTTATATGTACACTCTACGTACGTATTCATATGCATACGCAACACATGTGTCTAGTATAAAAGCTCTCTGCTACCGAGCAGTAGCACACTCGTCAACCATAAACAAACCAGACAACATGGCCGCTAGAGTAAGTTCAAATGTGTTGATTGTGCAAACCGATTGCAAAGACATAAACATCAGCCATTAAACTAGATTAATTACATTAATCTCTCGAAATAATTTGGAGTATATCCGATGTCGCCATAACCAGTTGTGTTGTACAAAGATATAGTGATTGTCCTTCGAGAAAATAGCCTATTTCTTTTAGACTAGTTTGTATAACTTACTTATCGAGCTTTATATTTTACAGTTCCTGGCTTTCTCCGCCCTCGTGGCCGCCGCCACCGCTGTGGCCGTCCCCGTGGTGCCTGTCGCTAAGCTGGCATACGCCCAGCCCGAAGCACCCGCTCAGTACGAATACACATACTCCGTCCACGACAACCAAAGCGGTGACGTGAAGCAACAGCAGGAGTCTCGCTCCGGCGACGCCGTGCACGGCTCATACTCTCTAGTGCAGCCTGATGGTGTCCACCGCATCGTCGACTACACCGCCGATGAAGAGCACGGCTTCAACGCTGTCGTCCGTTACGAAGGCACCCCCATCCCTCAAGCTCCTGCTAAGATCGCCGTAGCTGCTCCCGTCGCCTACGCTCCCGCTCCTGTCACCAAGATCGTAAGCGCAGCTCCCGTCGCTAAGGTCACCTACGCCGCCCCCGTCGCCAAGCTCGCCTACGCCGCTCCAGTCGCCAAGCTCGCCTACGCCGCTCCCGTAGCGAAACTCGCGTACGCTGCCCCCGTAGCCAAGGTCGCCTACTCCGCTGCTCCTGCCCAAGTCACCTACGCGCAGGCCCCCGCTCAGGTCACCTACGCTCACGCTCCCGCCCAGGTCACCTACGCTCACGCTCCCGCCCAGGTCACCTACTCCCAGGCTCCCGCCCAGGTCACCTACTCCCAGGCTCCCGCTCAACTCTCTTACCAGCACGCCCCCGTGTACGCCGCGGCTCCCGTCGCCAAGGTTGCGTACGCCGCTGCTCCCGTAGCCAAGGTAGCTTACGCTGAAAACCTTGGTCACGTGACCTTCTCCTCCCCTGCCGTATCTTACCACCACTAAGTCATAAGAAGCTAAATGTTGTTACTTATTTATTTTGTTAAATACAAGATAGTCAATTGAATTTGCACGTTTTATTTTCACCAAGGGTCAGTGGGGAAAGAATTGTAAGAAGGCGTTAAACCGGCGGCGTATCCGATATCAAAACGTTCTAAACGAAGTTAGAAGGAAGCGTGCGGGTAGTGTCGGGGAATCAATTGAATTATGTAGCATTATGATGCGAGTGGGTCCGGTTACGCGGCACGTCTGACTCGCCCCCAGCGGGCCGCCCTGACGCATTGCTTCTGACACCTATTCATTCAGCTAGTTTACTCGACGACTATCACCGTACTCTGACGGTCGGGAGCACTTCCCCTTCGTCACCCAGCATACAGCTAGGTGCGGGAGGCGAGGTGTCTCTATACGGACTGGCGATGTTTAGTGCCCGCTTTGCAAAACAGCGAAACGTGTCGACGCCTACATTAATGATTGCAGGCAAATATAAATTGACAGAGTTGATGGTGAAAGTAGTTGTTAGGATAACTGAAGGGGCTTCTGATGTGTGATGGGAATATATTAAGTTACTTTTGGCTGTTCACAACATGCTGTATGGGGTTGTTGTTCACTAAGCCTTAATTTTAGCTTCGTGTTAGTAAAACTATTGAAAGATATTTTAATTTAAGAAAAATAATTGAAAACACTAAATAGAATCTAAATACTAAGCAGTCGAGATGTGTGATTGTAGATCAGCTCCATCGTGTTTTCTGCATTAAAATAATTCAGTTAAATGCTGAAACTAAATTACTTAACTAGTTTACCTAATTCAAGATTTTTTTTTAGTTGAAATGACTTCTTTGTAAATGTAAACTTTCTTTTTAGATTTCGATTCTTAATGGGTGTAAGAGATGGTAATGTCGTATAAAAAAATTAAACTTAGTATGGAAGCCATAAAATCGAATCCAAAAAAGCAAGCACGCAGTGCAACAACAGAATAAAAACAAAAACAGAAACCAAACACGAAAGCAAAATGTAACACGAATTTCATATTTATATGTTAAAATCACACATTTTGTGGGTAAAGAGAGGCAATAAGCCAAACCAATAACGTATTCACAGTGCGAATATTTAATGTAGGACGAATAAATAATTTATAATCAGTGCGGACAAATGTTTTGGTGAAGTTTTACAAGCCGCCCACAAAGGGTTGGATCGTGTTAATCCCGCTATTATCGGATGATGAACTATTACCCCTACCCCTTTCCCCTCGACCCCCTGTTCACCCCGCGACGTGAGCTCTCCCCATTTCACTCATAGTTTGTATTACGTTGATATTACACCGAATGTTCCTGATATTAAGCAATCTCTAGAGAGTGGATCTACTATGATTGAGGCTGATGAAAGGGTTGCGTGTTTCATAAAAAATGTTTTGTCAATAATTACTGAGTGTGTTTAGGATTATTCTCTTAGTAGGTCATTGTTGTTCATATTTTGTTGTTGTATGTAATTGTATAGTACAGTAATAACTCCTCTTTTATTAATCCAATGTTGAGCACGATATTCTAGGTTTGGTCTGTATCTATGTCAGACAAAATATTGATCAGTTTTAAAACTAATTACTTATTATACAGTTAAAATGGAAAATGTGTTGTATGCCTGCATTAGTAGTCTAACTTCTACAATACTTGCTTCATCCCAGAATCAAAAATATTTTAATTTAATAATAGGGATAATGATAGGGTATGAAAATTTTAAATTTATTAAGTCCGTCAGTTAAGTAATGAAAAAATAAAAGTCATATATTTTTTTTTTTTGGAATATAAGAAATCAATACTTGGATAAAACGAACCAAAGTTTAAGAGTGGGAGCAAATACGTCATTATTACATATAAAACGTACCTATAAGTGACATCACGCGATATTCTAAATACCTATAGCTTCGAAAGTATGTGTTTCCTTAAGAAAATAAAAAATACGTGTCGAATGTTTTAAACTAATCTACAAGACGGGCATTAAAACAAGAATTAAGTCATCTACCCAATTCCTTCCGAAATTCCAGATTCTATAAAATACGTCAGAGCAGAATAACTTTCATAGTACTGGCCACAAAATATTAAAATTGATAGTTTCACTAGTTATTGTTTGAACCACGGGCGGGCGCGAGACGGGCACAGCACTTAGTACGACGAAATCAAAGAGCATTATTAATAGCACTCTACGCCATCACAGAGACTTAATGAATTATAAAACCGATGTGTTTTTGCTTTTAATCAGCAAATTTAGCAACAATGAATACCTACTTAATTACAAGGTAGTTAATATATTAGCGGCAAGTATAAAAAATTACGCATTTAATAAAGCTTAGAAGTATGTATTTTCAAGGTACATGTTTTTAGCACATATGTACATGTTTTTGGCATCTCTCTTATCATCAATATCTTTTTTTATCCTTATTGATTTAAATTTAACTTGTAACGCCTCTAGTGTTTTCAAGTGTCCATTGGCGGCGGCGATTGCTTATCTTCAGGTGATCCGTCTGCTCATTTACCGACTTATTCCATAAAAAAACTATTCTTATTTGAATAAAGACGATATGTTTTGTTTATATGTAGTACTAATAGATTCTTAAAATAACAGCAACAAAACTAATCACAAGCAAATGATAAAAAGTACAGATTAAATATGAACAGAGATTACAATTGCCCATTCACTGAGAACATAATTAACTGATGCCTAACAAGCGTAAATCGTTGGCGTACAACTATAATAGAAACGTCAGTAATTCGGCACGCATTTGTACGTCTCTTTAGTACGCGCGCACGAGGCGGCACGTGGCGCGTACAATTGCGTGCATTTAGTGCATCGCGCCCGATTGCTTCCGGATGACCAGAGTGTCAAGTTGCATCGTCGAAAAATGTTGATATTTTGTGTGGCTTCCACTGTACACTGATATCGTGAAGTGCTTTTAGGGAACAATGCTGTTTTATGTGAATGTCACAAAGGTATTTTGGCAGTGAATGTAACATTGGGTGTTTTTGATTTGAAAGAAATATTTTTGAAACTTGAATTCAATGTATGTTGGTACCGTTGGTTTGCCTTTAACTTTGTTAAGTACTTAATAGCCACATAAGAGCCGTAGATTTTACCATTAGGTAAAATAATTATAATTTAATTATACGATAATTTGGTCCAGTGATCTACATGCAGATGCATTGAACCATTTTTCAAAAATATCTACATAATACTGTTTGTCGCCCAAAACCACAAAGAATGGCATGCTACTAAAAATATTTTTCTATCATCAATTCCTTCAATTAACTTTCACCACAGTAGTACATAAATCTCAAAACTTAATACAATACCTACTCAGTGCGAAAACTCAACAACACGGAAAGAACAAATTCCGATTCAGAGAAATGTAATAGTAGAGAGTATGGTAGAGTGAGTCCGATGTGAATGCAGTGGTACTTAAAACGTACTGTTACTGTGAAAACATCGTGCAGTTCCAGCTTTACGCTCTGATATTCCTTTCCTTGTTATCGCCCGGAGCTACGGGAGGCGGGCGGGACTGCCAACTGTAGTACAGCCGGCTTGTAGAAGTACCATTGTGACCATATCACGTAGAGATTACGTACCTTTGCTTGTTATGTGAAGGTAGAAGGTATATGTGCAGTCATATAAGGTGCAGGAGTAATCATTATCATCATTATCAACGGAAAGACGTCCACTGTCGCGAGGAGCCAGTGGATGCAGGTGGTGGCTTGTCGTTTTACTTGGAGGACTAAGGGGGAGGCTTTTGTTCAACGGCAGGAGTAAAATATTAACAAATTAAAAAAAGTTTATACTGAAATTGGGTATGAGCTGGTAACCGGTCAATTTTGAACAAAATAATAACATAAAAAAAATCTTCTTCAGTTAAAGTAGTATATAAACCTGTTAAGAAAATTATTTAAAATTCTTCATCAATGAATTAATTTTACAATAGAGGTTATTTTAATATAATTCAGATACTATCCTCAATGCGGAAACTACTCGTAAAAACATCAGGCTTAGCGGTCACGCGTACATTGACAAAGATTTTCTTTTTCTGCCACAATAAAGTGGGAATTCTGCATAATAATTTGACATACAAGGGTGGAAGTGGGTGGCAAGACTATGTCGGAAACAATTAGGGTGGGCGCACGCGCGCCAGCTTCCTGTACCTCGCCTAATTGGCGTATCTCTGCGCCGTTCAATGTATCTGTTATAATTGACGTCACTGCAACAATGAGATTAGATTGCTATCTGTTTATGTTAGTTACTCCATTAATGTACGTGGAAACGTTCATTATGTAAGATCTTGATATGTGACAATATATTATCTGGGAGAGTATGTTCTGTTTCGGTCTGTATTTGCTTTGTAAGTAACGTTCATATGACTATAAGTTATGATTACATTTAACTAACGAAAAGCTTCGATTCGTATTTATAGATTCCTTTTCCTATTTGAAAATGTTCTATTGATTTTTCAAATATAGAAAAACTTGCATAACTTCTATCTCTACTGAATACTACGTCGCATGCAACCCCATTTCAAATGACATTGGTATTGACGCAACCCTTCATTAGCAAAACTAATGATTCGCTAAACACCGCCGTGTCCCCTACCACGTATTCCCAAGGCACCTGCTTTGTTCGACCAAAATCTATTTATTCATATCGTATTGCTAATTTGAGGATTAGGTGGCGCGTTCCGCCGGTTATTGAATTATCCATTCCGTTTGCGGGGACTTCGAGTCTCCAGGGACAGTGGTACGAGTTACGTTGGTACGAACTCCGTCCGTCTTTGATGTATTTTGAGTTTTGTATTAGTAAAAACTGTTTGTAAAAGAGATGTAGTAGGATAATATGTGTATTGTATAGTAGGATAATAGTTTATATTTCTGTACCTAATTAGGATCTCGTTACTCGTCATAATCTAATAAGAATTCACTTAAACTGACGTGACCAAAACTTCATGTCTCGTGGATGTAAAATACACACATCATATCAACTTTCTATGGTGTGGTATAGTGGTCACTGCTAACAAAGGACAAAGGACTCTTCTCACACGGAGGTTTGAGCATTATTCACCACGCTTGCTCAATGAGGGTTGGCGATTTCAAACTTATAATTAGAAATTATAAGCCCAGGTTTCCTCACGATGTTTTCCGTTTTTGTTACCGTTTGACAGTGGTATTTAAATAATCTTAGAAAGTACATATCACTCGGAAAAAATCACATTGATACTTTACTGTTGGAAGGTTCCGAACCCAAAGATGACCCAAAGATTCAATTGACGAAAAACTGAACTTCTAAATCATAAAAAGAACTACAACGAATAAGCTAAGCCAAAAAAAGCCGTACAAATATGTAATGCGACCTATATTAAAAGAAATATAAATTGGAAAATATTACGACGTTTTCTTCAAATCTGAAGAGAATCATCATATTGTCTGGTTACGTGAAACTTTTGCTGGTTGTGACGTGAACATTGGTAGGGGCTGGGTTGGTCGGTTGGGGTACACAGTAAAATGTCGGCAAATGTACCGCGCGCTTTGAATACGTTATTATGTTTAGTTTACGAGTAAATGTTTAGCGCGCGCTGCGGCCAATTAGCTATGCGGTTTATATTCTCTAACTAGTCTCTAGTGTCTGGCTGTTGGAAAACCTATGTTTTAGAGGCATTTATATTTGCTACTATTAAAGAGTAATGCAGTATGTCACTTTAGAAACTTATATGTAACAATTTGTATGGTTCCAAATGAAACAGATCTATTTTTCATTAGTTATTATTTTGTAGAATTCCCGTAATAGATTAGATTTGTAAGATCTCAAGCACTTACGAAGAACTAAAAGATAACTTGAAAACAAATGCCACCGTCAACTTGACGAACTTAAAAGAGGCTATGAAGCGTGAAACGTCTATAAAACCATCATTAATTCGCGAGCATTTAGCTCATAATTGCTTTAATGGCGTTGACAATGGATCAGTGGAGCGGAGTCGAGGAGCCACTCAATTATGTGGCATTCAGGATCGCGGCTGTTTGCGCTGGTACTCGGGCCGCGGCCTCTTATTGGCTGACGAGGGCCCGCCACCCTCCGCGCGGGCGACAACCAGCCTTTGTGGACATCACCATTATTTTTGCACACCACCAATATTTAGATTGTTGAGATTTTATCAATAGCTTCTTGTTGATGCGCATTATTCAATGCCATTCCTTGTATTTGGGAATTAAGCATTATTTTGTTGATGATACAAGACCAATTTCTTTTTCAGGTTTACATTGTCAATAAGGTTTGGAGACTTATAGCCTATTAAGTTCAATTGGAAAATTAGAACTTGTAAGGTGTTTTGTGACATCTGTATGCTGAGGTGTGCTATTACTAGGTAGTAGGTACCACATTTAACATTGTTTTCCTTGAAAGACATTCCATCCCCATCTACACAAACCTACCGAAACAGAAGCAGTGCTCAGTGAGCCGTGCAGCCATCGACGGGTCCTCCAGTCTGTAGGACTGTACTCATGCGCCCCTCGTACGCATTAATGTTATTATTTGGCAACATTTACTAAATAATTTGCTCGTTAAACGTCGGCCGATAGGGAAGAGCCCTCCCTAACTACCGTATTGTGTCGGCGGCGATTTGCCGCGCCTCCCCCGGGACTAACGACGGGATTCAACCAATACGACTCTAACATTAATTACTGCGCCGTCTTTTCTACTAATATTTGTAGCAACATGTTCTTTTGTTACCGATACGAAATTAATAACGGCCTGTTATTGTATAGGGATTACAAAACTATCGCTAACGCTTTCTATGAACTCTTATAGTTACAAGTTGATGAGGTTTCGGTAATCTCTTGCGTGAGGGAGATTTGATAGCTGAGCTAAAGATTTGATACGTATTTGTTACTATTAAGTATTAACTTAGTTGTACACAAGGCTTTTCTATTGCTTTTTTTTATTAAAAATGCTTCGTGGAATGTTGTTTCGTAATTTGAAGGAAGAGCTAGGTACTTCTTTCATTTTTTCTGGTTCTTTCATATATGGCTGACCATAACAAAGAAAACAAAAAAATATATATTGAAATTGAGCAATGAATTTGTACGAAAACGTCCAAAGTTTTTAGTAAGCATAACCAACACAAAATGTTTTAATCATTTATTTTTATTTACATATACATCTATTTCATCTATATTATAATGTTTCTAAAAGTGCAACAGAAACCTTCATACAAAACAATAAATCAATTACTAGATAATATATCAGTACATATTGACGATGTGGCTATTATCGACATGGACAAGCGTCATTTCATTCCAAAATGACTGTGGCAAGCACCACTTCATGCCGTTGGGTAGATTCCACCAAAGCCTAAACTTGGGATACGTCTTAGGACTTAATTCGCCCGTGTTTAAGACCTCACAAAGCTTGCAAAGAGGGTGGGTGCCCGGTGGGCCTGCGTCTATCGTGTAGAAGTTCCTCCATTTAAAGTACTCGTAGTATATCGATGGATTTTTTATAGCTTGGTACATAATGTATGCCAAGTTATACGGATGATATTCATGCGCGTTGATGTACGATCCAGGTGGCAGGAATCTGCAGACAATAAGTCAAAAAAGTCAAAATTATTTATATCAAATAGACCAGGAAGGCACTTTTGAACGTCAAAGCAAATATAATAATATTAATAACGTCTGTCTGTCGGTCAGTCCTCAAGTGAAGCTATTTGCTCGTTCCAAAGTGTAGATTCCTATGGAGAAGAACGAGCAAGAAACTCCATAGGTATTATTGGCATTGTGTAATAGATAGACAATATTACAATGATAGTGACATTGTAAAGAGAGAATATGTTTATTGTTTCATTGTTCTTTCTATTTATACGCGTAAATAACGCATTAGTATACATATTTTTGGACGAAATACTTTACTATATAAAGTAAGTTAAGCTTATTGTCACAGTCTGTCATCGCTCTAACTTAATTGAGATATAGTTAGGTCAATATACTAAATATAAGTAAATGAAGAGTCTTCCCTAAATCATAGCAGGTAACTATAAACTATAAAATATAACTACATAAAGCAGAGGTGGAAAATAACATTTTAAATAGTACCTACTCATTATTCAACCTTAGAAAAGTCTCGCTATAGGCAACATAGACACGTCTCACCTGGTGTAATTAGCGCCGCCGTACACAATGGGAACTGCGTAATTATTGTACCCATGCAGCACCTTCTCCGTGACGTAATCTGGAGCGAAAGAATTCTCGAATGCCATGTAGAAATAATAATCCCTGGTGAACATTTCTGCGCAATTACCATATCGGCATTTTATGTTAGAGCATTTACCAAACACGTCAATCTCAAGTGAAAAGTGGTATAAATGCTCGCTGAGTCGCGTGAGGTACTCGTCCCTCAAGCTGTCAGCCCGACAGTGACTCACCAGCCAGGCGGCAGCCCTAGTTTTATTAGACAAAATACTCAATGTACTTGAACTAATCGATGTATTTTCCTGCTCTGGCCATTTTACGTCGACTTTTGGAGCCACGACTTGACCCGCGAGGTCGCGTACCAAAAAGTAAGGCCAACTAATATCTGAATCAAGTCTGAATGTGAGCGTCAAG
Organism: Spodoptera frugiperda; assembly: GCF_023101765.2. Classification (NCBI taxonomy): domain Eukaryota; kingdom Metazoa; phylum Arthropoda; class Insecta; order Lepidoptera; family Noctuidae; genus Spodoptera; species Spodoptera frugiperda. Next base: position 3,787,412 of record NC_064214.1, on the reverse strand, counting down.
TTGAAGAAGTCATCGAAATAGGTCTCACAAGCCGGATAGTTGTATGCAGACTCTACTGTTGCGAATACGTATACTTGTGAATCGGACCGGTTTATTGGAAGGTATTCTTCGTCGAGTTCCAAAACTTTCTGATAAAAAAATATAGCGTCGAATCGCGAGTGGTCTCCGCCGAAGAAATTCTTATCACCAGTGAATATGCAGTTGTTTACTCGACACTGTAACTCTGGGAATTTTGACGAGTCGTCATCGTTTTCAATCATGTAGTACCATTGCCACGACAGTACGTACTTGTTTGAAGACGACGGTATGTTTCTAACTCGAATGAACCCACTCCGCCACACAATTAAAAGCATCATAATAAACAAAAACGATGCTAGTGCATATTTTGTTGAGCGTTTATAGAAAAGAAAATACGTGACCAATCTCAACAAGGCTACCATTGCTTTCTTATTACTTTGCTCGTTTACTTAATGTATCCAACGTACACACAAATTCACACAATGCGCATGTTTACAGTAACAGACAATGACAGAATTGCAATGACATTGACGACGACGCTTTGATAGCACATAAATTTTTTTTCTGAATAAAGTTATAGATTATAAAATGCTAAATCTGTAACAGAAGAAAGAGGTACATAGGTTTAGAAAAGAAGGTGTAATATAATAATGATGAGAAACAATGAAGTTTATGATGAAGAATCTACAGGGTGTCCCTGAAGTCGACGTCCAACAGGCACCAGATGATCGGCAAGGTTCCAAATGTTATCAGAAAAATATAAAAAAAAATCTAAGTCCTACAGTTTTTAAATTACAGTGACTTATGTGTCATCCACGAAAAAGTACACCCTGTGCCAGTCTTTTGACTCATGTTGCTACAAATCTTTATTTTTTCGTCTGCAGTCTTCCTTACATTATCCTGAATAGTGCTCCAGTAATATGAAATCATAAATTCTTATCCAACTGCTTTAGATTGGAAAACATTGTTAGTTTTAGAGGAACTAAAATACTCTGAATAAAATTTTCACCTTACTTTAAGTGACTGTACTGAATAAATTATGTATGGCGCTAGTAGTGGCAAATTTCACCAAAGTTGGCGCATTTAATAAGGATTATAAAATGGTATAGCACTTTGCACATTATTTCTTAAATGCGACACAAAAAAAGATTTTTCAATGAAACTCCGTTTCGATGAATTTATTTGAACTTACTAAAAATTCTTCTAGTGTACTCAAATCATACGTTATAACCTCGTATGCACTAGACAGCACTTTGCACGCTATTTGTTATCATCATGTTGAAAATCAGCGAGGATCTCTTGTCAAACAACATTGTCTGTTTACCCGTGATTTCGCTTGCAACATTCGTCGGCAATATTATCGCTAGACGAACTGGTGTTGTGCATCTCGAGCCATCGTACCCGGGCTTCGGCATTTTAGCTGAGCACTGGCTTTTTTGCACCGTGTTGATTATTTATTTTTTAAATTAATTTTTGCTTTACCTGCAATTCCTTGTAATGGTGCAAATAACTCTTTCTCGACAAACTAAGGAATATTTGATGGTTCATCCCGCATTTGATCACAAGAACACGTAACTTAATCGGAGGATTCATCCATTTCTTTTTTTTTGATGGGGATATGACGAGTAATTGTGCGTAAGAACTTATCTACACCATAGCACTACCGCGTCGATATGCTGTGTACATTAATCTGCCACGTCCGTTCCTTTTGATTTTACTACACATTTGATAATGCGTTTGATGCACTATGAACATCATATTGCAATCATTCAATATTATTTAGTGAAACAAGATACACAACATCAGTTCCTCTAGTAAGTCTAGTAATATTGCCGACGAAAGCTGCAAGCGAAATCATGAGTAGACAGACAATGTTGTTTGACAAGAGATCCTCGCTGATATTCAACATCATGACAAATAACAAATCGCGTGCAAAGTGTTGTGTAGTGCATACGAGGATGTAACGTATGATTTGAGTACACAAGAAGAAATATTAGTAAGTTCAAATAAATTCATCGAAACCGAGTTTCGTTGAAAAATCTTTTTTTGTGTCGAATTTAAGAAATAATGTGCAAAGTGCTATACCATTTTATAATCCTTATTAAATGCGCCAACTTTGGTGAAATTTGCCACTACTAGCGCCATACATAATTTATTCAGTACAGTCACTTAAAGTAAGGTAAAAATTTTATTCAGAGTATTTGGTTCCTCTAAAACTAACAATGTTTCCCAATCTAAAGCAGTTGGCTAAGAATTTATGATTCCATATTACTGGAGCACTATTCAGGATAATGTAAGGAAGACTGCAGACGAAAAAATAAAGATTTGTAGCAACAAGAGTCAAAAGACTGGCACAGGGTGTACTTTTTCGTGGATAACACATAAGTCACTGTAATTTAAAAACTGTAGGACTTAGAATTTTTTTTATATTTTTCTGATAACAGTTGGAACCTTGCTGATCATCTGGTGCCCGTTGGACGTCGATTTCAGGGACACCCTGTATATATTAATACGTGAAGCAAAAACTTTGTAACAATTTTTACGAAAATTGCGCGGACGTAGGAGCATAAAATTTGGTACACTTATAGTTTATGTGTAGGAGAATTGCGGAACGTTAATATTTTTCAAAAATAATGCTTATAAAGTACATTAAATCAATAAATAAAACATTACACACACATGCATAGTATCTGATCGTATTTGACAAAACGTCAAAATCGATAGACATTGCGATGGTATTCTCACGTCTCATATGAAAAGAGGTTTCTAATTGAAGGAGGTTTGGTTATTCATGATGCACCGGCATATATATATTTGAATTTTACAAAACTAATAGCAATTCGTTAAATACAAATTATCCTTGAACGTATGTTAAGTGGTATTGTAAATTAAATCGTATATGGTCGAATTTCGACCACTAGGCGACCACTAGTAAAAGCTCATTGCCTGTAGAAATAAAAATCAAAACAATTATTTTCTCTGAGATGATATTTATAATAAGTGAAAAAATTGGTAAGACATAATGAAAACATATTTTAAATAGGTCCGGAAACACGATGGCTAACAAAGATTGCTCTAATCGTCGTTCAGACGCGTGGGAGTAACTTGACCACTGAATGGCTGCATTGTCCCACATAGGTGGTGCCATCACTTAACTAAAGTTAACAATGCGTCCTAACGCCTCACTAATCCCAGATTAAGATCGTATCTGGAACAGGACATGATAAACACTTCACGTATAAATACAATTCATGTTTCATGAACAGTTACTTTTAAGTGTTAAAAAAATATTGACAATTGTCACTGTGCATGGTATAACAGAAGTTCAATACTTAGTAGTTTTAATTTTTGAGTACATATTTGCCTAAATACTTTGTTTTAGGGCAGTGCCAGTGTTTTTCTTTTGTAGGAGAAGGGGCAAATGAATAGACGGATTACCTGATGGTAAGCAATCAGCACCACCCATGGACAACCATACTACGAGAGGAGTTACCAAGAGCGTTGCTGATAAGTGGGGTTAAGGGAATTAGGTCTACCGTAACTTCACTCACACGGCGAAACATAAAACAAGCTAGCGTAGATTCACGACGAGTTTCTGTGAGGCATCATAGACAGATAGGCTTCGCTCTTCACTCCAAAGTATGGCTCGCGCAAGTGAATGATATGGGGGGATGAGCGTGAAACACATCGTACCAGATAGTTCTTAGGGTATAAGAGTAGTACAGAGTATCTGACATTTATGTTAAACTGTTATATCTGTCCTTATTTTTTTTTTCTATCTTTTATAATTATATCGTAAACAGACTTGTACTTCTGATCTCATCTGTAAGGTGTTCTTCCGTCATCGTGTCCGAGTGTCGACAGCATTGTCCGTGGAATACAGTTATTGTTGGCAAAATAACTCCATTGTGGCTATATGAAATGTTTGAGAGCAAAAACTTTGAGGACAATAGCACAGTAATTGAATTAGACGGACTTGGAGGCGTGTTGTTGTGTTCATTCTTAGAAACTACATGTACTTACATGTGTGTGACTTGAAAATGTTTGATTTGTACACGGTGCACATCTGGTTTGGACATTGTTACATCATTTTGTGGTTCAATGGTTAAGTTTATTGTAAATAAGGATAATATAAGCCTTATGAAGTAAAGCAATACAGATTTCAATTGGGATATCCTTGATTTTTTAGGAAACAGGGGCAAATGAGGATTTTGGCAACCACTACTTAATTACTTAAACACTGCGTCGTCTAAAACCTTCGGGCAATAATATCAATAGGCTTAGGTACAAACAAATATGTACCTTACCACAATATTGTTTGTGTTCTATTTACAACACTATCGCTGTATGATAATGATGACAAATAAACTAGTTGTTTAAAAGTATCCTTAAGGATTAAATTTTATAAGGTTCGTAACAATTCTACTTTACCATATTATAAATAAGAAAGTTTACTTTAAATTAATGTATTAGTTTACGCTGACAACTATGAACTAATAACTTCTACTCATTTGCGTAAAAACAGTAAATACATAGGCGCAATACAAAAGCAAGTTACGATAAGTAATAAAGGAATAACTAAATAAAGACAACAATAAATCAAAAGCAAAGCAAACCCAACCTAAACACAACACAATAAGATCAAATATTCAAATAGAAAAAAAAACTAACAATAAAACCGTTTAAATATTTATGAAGTATTTATTTATTGTGAAAACAGTAGCTTTGGGACAATGGTACCCCATTCTCTCTTGTCATGGTAAGTGAAGTATGCTCCGTTGACCACTCGAGAGCTTCCGCCATTTATGGGAGAAGCCATGAGTGTGATCTATTGAACTATTCGTGTGTACTTAATGTAATATGAGTAAAGAGAGGGGTTTTGGTGATATGTTCGTCGCAAAATGAGATAGGTTATAACAGTAATACAAGTTTTTAAACTGACATGGTCACTAGTAATATCATTAAAACTTAAAACGGGATATTTTGGTAAATGTTTATTATGAACTATTCATCCGTGATCATGGCGCTTGCAACAGTGCCGAAATATCGGAAACTCATAAAAAATAATATTATCCTGTTTTAAGTTCTAATGATATTAACAGTAATACAGTTTAAAACTTTGCAATATAGAATAGGCAGTGTGTCTGTTAACAGGAGCCAGTTGGACATGTTTTCAGAATATGTAAAGAATATCTGAATAATAATCTGGTATTCAATGGAACCAAAAAAATTAATGCTGAATCATTATAATTAACTGCACGCTTGGTGCAGTGGCTGGGCAAACGGCTACCGTGCAACGTGTGGCGGATTCGATTTCCGCAATGAGCAACTCTTTGTGTGATCCACAAATTATTGCTTCGGGTTTGGGTATGATGTTATATGTGAACTTGTATGTTTGTAAACGCACCTACGACACAGGAGAAAAACGTAGTGTGAGACGAAAAAAAGAAATCATTGTAATCTAAATTCTAAATGAATTTGACGTCAGTTTATCTTCTTTTATAATATCTTTAAAAAATAACGAAGAAAACCAATATCGTACCAGAATAAACCGACACAAATCCATGACCGGATATTTTGACAAGGCAAAAATTATATCAATTACGGCCATACGGTTTCCTGTTGAACGAAATATTATCGAAAAAAAAACGTGCAAAGAATCGTGATATTTATTAAATAGATTCCCGATTTCGCGAATCAGTTCTCGGTAGCATAAGCTCAAGTGTCGTTACAAATGTTACAATGGCGGTCGGAAGGGCCGGGCGCACCATGGCACCATGTGCTAATCCACTTAACGTCGGTTAATCCTCGCGCTTAGTTACCACAACACTATTGTCCACGGGGGAAGTGCGCTGTGCGCTCGACTGTGGTTAATTCAATCACAACAGTTGCTCTGCATTAATTATGTGGTGCCACTTACCTTTCGATTAGAAATTATTGAGGACGAGTGTGAAATTTTACTTGTAACAAGGAATTCACACGTATTGTATGATTTTCTAGTGTTTTACTTGGTTGAAGATTTTTTGCATTTGTCAATCAGTTGATTTGTCGTTTGTTGATCAGTAGATTACTATCCCACTGCTAGGTAAAGGTCTTCACACACGGAGAAAGACCTGTCCAAAATAAATTCCTCAATACTTAAAAAGCATTTAAATCACCTTACCAACAGACCAACTGGTTATTTCCTGACCCCTATTGTTACGCTGATCTATAGAAGTAATGTCTATACAAATGACTCAAATCATTCAAGTTCATGCTTGAACGAGCAGATGAAAGATGGCAATAGTTACGCGTCTTTTGAACCTTATTGCTTAATACAATCTTAAAATATTTTATAGCTCAGATCAGATTGTTTTATACTAGCTATGAAATAGTCATCATTGCGTTTTACTTCGTGTCATATTACAACACAATTGGCACCATAATATTTAGAATTTCTCCGCTCAGCCTGAGTGTGGGCAAAACCTCAAAGTTTATTGCAAAGATTGTAAAGTGAGTTTACTCTTATCGTGACTCAAATATCCTCTTCCTGCTTTCAAACTAAATAATTGTTCTGAATCTTTATCTTTGCATGTATCTTAAACACTGAGGAATATCTCTCGATCTGCACTTAGTAGATAAAGGGCGAGCCCAAAAAATATTTATTGTGTTTACACAAATACGTAGGTGGTAATCCGAGTTACCATTACCTATTCACAAGTCACTGGGAAGGGGGACCTTCATTGTCCCGTTTATAGAAGAAAAAACATTTAATAATATTATTGGGTTCTAATTTCGTTTGACTGTTAATCGTGGTTATATAAAAGTGTCAACCGACCTCAATGGAGGTGCCAATTTGTATAGAGTTACAGTAGGTACTTGAATGGAGCGCCTCAAGTTTTCTGTTACACAATTGGTACAACAAAAAATATGAATAATATCTCGCCCTAATAAAATAAGTGATTATTCAAGTGTTGCGTCTCGATACTGATTCTTTTTTACATTTGTATCTTGTGGAAGCAGAAGTGTTGCTTCTTAGAAAATATTATTAGCTCGAGTGGGGTTTTCAAGAGGGTATTATCATTTTATTTTATGTAATGTGTTTATTTAATATCTACTTTATTGGAGGTCTTTTAATGTGATTGTGATTATGAAGTACTTTCAATAAAGTTTGAGTTCCCACTATGAAAAAAATATAACGCATCCACTGAACTATTAAATGTTCATAAACGTGCATTCACAAATGCTTTCATTGGTTTATCTACATCATTGATTTTTATATTCAGTCGGTAGTAGAAACATACGCACGGATTAGTTTTTAAACACACAAAAATCTTTTTATTTTTACTACATCAAATCATAATACTGATTTTCAAATTAAAATGATTGTTTATAAATTAATCACAAAACAGAATACAATACTTCTTAAACGAAACTAAAATTGAATCAACACATCTCATAGATTTAAAAATAAAACCCAATATTAAACCATCCTATCACCAAAACAGAGAGGCTTCGTAAAGATTTACAACAGCGTACGTACTTACATATACGTAGACATCATGCTATCTAGGCAGGGAGTCAAACGTCGTACCCGCCTCACCCCCGACGCCGGGACGTAATTAGCCCCCCACACCCCCCACTTCGAACCACCCCCCACCCCCCAAACACAGACACAACCGAAAATAACAAGCTATTTGTATGTAGTAACGTTTTTGTATTGTTTCGTACTTCTCTACGTGTACCTAATACTTCAAATAAAAGGTTTTTGTGTAATCTGAAAGACTTTGTTTTTTGCTGTAGTTAATGGTTTATGTATTTTCTATTTGTTTTATTGGGGTCGTGTGATCAAATATATTATTTGATATTTATAACCGGCAGGCAGATCAAATTACTTAAATTTTCTTGTATTTTTGCACCCGAACCGTATCTCGTTTAGTTTAATCAACACTACTCGAGTAAAGTTAAACTTTAAACACTAGTTATTTTTAATTCGCTTAATCATAAGCAAACAAAATAACTATTTTTGCGTAGCAGCTACGCCGTAGCTTCGTAGCACGGCTACGTTATAAGAATCACAACGAAAACACAAAACTTTTCTTCATCATATTTTTTACAGCGACCACCAACATAACATGATATAATATTACGATATAGTTAATGAAACATGTCTGCAAACGGAACTGTCTCGCAAATCGCCGAGGTATTCTGCAAGGGGACGGGGATTATCTTCAAATAAGCGTATTAAATCGACTCGTGCGTCCGTGCTTTGTGATCCAAATATGTACGGCTTCACCACAGAACACAGAACTTTGACTACATTTTCCTTACCCACTGCACAGACAGGACACGTATTTCTTACAAATATTCTACTCTGTGACTATAAGTATGGGTATCTATGAATGTGTACAAAAAGACTCAGATAAAATCCCTTTGGGACTAGTCTGAGGTAGGATAGGGCTTTATTCGCAGATTTAGACATGACTAAGGATTCGTGATATGTTTTATTTTGTGGAGTACGATAATTTAAGATTAGGGTAGCATTCAATATGTTTGGGCGGGCCACCGTTATAATACGAGGCTTTGTGAAATCAAAAATGTTTTAATATAACTTGGCTGCGGGTTTGGCTACAAATTGAACTGATGAAAGAATATAAGTGGATTGCCTTGCTGATTTATAAGTTCTACGCGGTTGATTAATCATAAGGTTCTGTTTTCAACGGCTCAGCTGAGTAAGAGGTAATATTTCATAATAGATACATAGGCGTTACTTGTACCCAAAGGTTTCAAGTTATAGGTAAGTTCATCCGTGATCATGGCACTTGCAACAGTGCCGAAATATCGGAAACTCATAGACATAAATAAACATGGTAAATATCCTGTTTTAAGTTCTAATGTTAGTGACCATGTCAGTTTAAAAACTTATTTAAATAAATATTTACAAATAAAAATATTTACAAATCAGAATAAAAAAAATTAAAGAGAACTTTACACATTTTGCGATATTTAGAAGTTACTTCTGTACAGCAGTCACATCGATCGAGTCGTCGAAAGCCAAAGTACGGCGCTTGTTTCCCGGCAGATATAAACAAATTCAGTAGCAGCGCGAAAGTCAGCCGGCGGCGGCGGCGACGATTTGCATAAAATTATATTCCCCCTTGTCGCCTAATACCTTCTTTGTGAGGCCAAAATATTTTGTGAACAGTTTTCCACACAAAGTCTCTAATTCAATACCGAAGTTATTTTACATGGAAACTCCGTAAACATAACGCTCCCTTTGATTCTTGTTTTATATATTTTTTCGCTGTATTATTATTTTGTGTTATTTTCTTCGTCACGTTCGCTCGAGTTTATTGAACAAATGTTTACTACGCTAGTCTTATAAGGTTAGGTTTACACTGTAGGCGACAATATTCTTAGGGTTGCCTCTCTTTATTTGTAATGCTTCATTTTGCTCGCTATTATCTATTTACTGTTTACAATAATTTCATTAGCTTATTTATTTTTAAAACAAAACATTTTACCAAGTGCGGCTGTCGAACTCAAGATTATAGTCAGCTCAATACCTAGATCCAGACAGGTCAGTCACCAATAGTTTTTTTCTTTAATTGTTAGTAGTGGGATAGAGTTTAGAAGAATCTCTAGTTTATAGTAATAATTTCGCTCTTCTTTACATAAGATTCCTAACATAACCAGCATATAAAAGGGTTTAATTTGACAGTTGACTACCTCGGCCTACAGTCAGCACATTAACAAATTTAAATAAACATTTTCTCTACATAAATAAATAAACACAAAATAAAGTCACGCCTACCACAGTGTACAGTCGCACAGACAATGCAAACATAAAATAAACTGCAGGGCGTAAGTACAATGAGCGTGAAAAATAAATGAATTTACACAAGTACAGTCAGCACAAAGAGTTTTGGGAACGGTGGGCGGGGCGACACGCCTCCGTCTTGCCGCGCGGTTCGGCGTCGGCAATTAGAACAACAATGGGAAACAGCCAGGTATGAATAAATCAATCTGCATTAATTATTAAAATGTTATACATTTTATGTTAGAGAATAATGTTGTTTTTACAACGTTAATGTTTTCAGTTAACTTTGAGATTTAAAGTTAAAAGTGAGAAAAGTACTGCAATTATTAAATACTATATTCAATACTATACTTTGCTTACAAATACAGAAACAAAATAAATTATTTCTTAATGCCAACAAAAAAAAATCTATAACTTCATTAGATGCGCGGAACCTAAAAAAAAAAAATACAGAGCTGCTCCATCACATAAAGTTTAGACTACCCTCTTAATCACTTTTACTCACACACATCAACTCTATAAAAACTCATGCAGATATTACAGAGATACACTACACACCAAACAACCGAATTTAAAACCAAAATTTTAACACATTTATTTAAGTAATAAAATAAAATGTAACATTGTCGGCAACAGTCCCTGTTTACATTAAAGTAAACGTTATTATTTTCCAGTGTAGTAATTACAGAGTGTACATGATTGTACTTTACAGTTCAATAATTAAAATGTATGTTTGTTGTGTGGACAGTGGACAGTGGGCAATTGTTTTCGTGGCAATCGCTTGTTTAAAACTGCCGCGGACGTGACGCGGATTTAAAATTAAATCTACCGGTTTTACACAACACACATCCGAATTAAATGGGCATCGAAATAAATTGTTTTTGTTACTCTGTTGTGTTGTGTTTGAAAGGCTGAAATGTTGTAATAATCGGATTTGTAAGTTTTATAAGTATACCATAGTTAGTTTTGCATTTATAATAATGTTGAAAAAGTAATTCTTCTAAGAAAATATTTGACAACAACTTTTTTATTAAGAAAACCCGGAGCCATTTTCCTAAACACATAAAGATAATAATATCATACAACATTTAGTCTTATAAAACACTAAGTAAATTTTTGTTCCGATAAAAGTAAAATTTAAGACGGAGTCACAAGTTAACAATTAAACCCTAGACAGGTCATGTTGTCAGTTAAATTCAAAATATAACAACTAACATTCATGTATCACGGTTTGAAACAGTTGCAGAGTTTGAATTTGTATCCCATCATTGTAATATACGTAATAATAATATTTTTATCTAGTAATGAAAAGAAAAAAAAATATTTTCTGATTTCATTTGCTAAATGATAATTTTACACGGAACACGGTGAGAAAAATGTGGTTCTCAGGGTGTGGTGGATCTCAGTTATCAGTAGGTAATTAGTTCACTGAAAAGCAAACCGGTTGTTGATAACGTGAGAACTTTAAAATCGCACGAAAATATTTGAAGTGGTAGAGAATTCCGTTTGTATTTGATTGTGTATAATTATAACAAACATATATTATAATAAATATGCTTTGATTCAACAATTTTATTAAACTCAAATAAGCCAACTAATAAGATAACTGAAATAACGTAAAGGAGATAATGAGTAAGCAAGAAAATCGATTAACAAGTCATCCGTGTACCGCGCAGTACCCGTATCCATTGTCTACGCTGAAACGAGTAAATATTTCCTGTAATTTACTTATTCCACAAAACACTGCTTTCTGTATAAAACACAAAAGCACAAGCCGTGGAGACAGTAAACAAAATGGCGTATTTAAATGGGCGGCAACTGCATTGTCGGAGCGTTGCGTTACACCGATATCGTTCGCTGCCCCACTCGCACTCGCCGCCACGCTAGCTCTTCGAACCTCTTTATTTTCATTGCCTACCCACTATTCCAACAACGACATAACTCCACTAAACTGATAAAGCAATTTCAATTTTATTGTAACGGAGTAAGTTCGATTGTTACTCAAAGGTTTTCGTGATGATATGTCCTCATCACCACGTCACAGCGACATGTGAAACTGTTGCACGATAGTCTGTCCCTATCCAACGCGGAGGGGTGGAGTATTTTTATATCTGTGTCTCTTTCTCGCTCGCCTCCTGAGAAGTAATGTGTTGTTGCGTGTTGTGATATCTCTGAAATAACAGGGAAGCACTCGCTACGAAGTTGTCATTTGTAACGGTTTTGCTAAGTACCGACAGCAACGGTAGTCGTAGCGAATCTTCAGCAATTTTCAGACCAAGTTTTGTTAATATGTGTTACAAAAATTCGAACATTTCTGTTAATTAATCACCAAATCATCAAAATGATTAAAATAACAAGTATACTATACATACATAATTAATAATTACATACAATAATTTAGAAAGTGATTCATCATTACGAAAGACTAATTTAAAAATTTTACATTACACAAAGACAAAAAATGTACACCATAAATTATCTAATGTAATATTTTATTGTAATATTTTACTGTAATATTTTACTATTTTGAAGCAAATAAATCAATAATTATTTTGGTATTTAGGTACTAGTTTTTATTGTCCTATACTACTATTTTATTATATGTATACGTACTATTTCAAATGCGCCTATACATACATATTATTAAACTTTATTAAGTTACGGTATGTCCAAATATTAGTACTAGAATGTATGATTCTTAAGAGTACCAATCTGTAAGTAAGCATTTTGCTGCAGTCAGTACTGGTAGCCTCAAGGCAGGGCGCGTGGAGTTGCAAAGCCACTGGAGTGGGGCGTCGCTAAACAAAAACACGTATACAAGTAGCGGCGGCGCGCTGATTGGCTGCAGCCGCGCGCTCCCCGCCCCCTGCCGGCAGCAGCCCGCGCCCGCCGGGCCGCCGGCGGCACTCCGCGCCACGCTCTCCGCCTGGCAACATGTGCAGTGGAGCCGAAGGAGGCCCCTGGCCGCTCGGCAAGGACGCGCCAACAGTTACCGCCGCGGCTCTGGATCACTATCGTTTGCAACTGTATAACTATGCAGTGGCCGAGCGACTTCGCCTGTACCCGCCATCCGTGGCACCGTGTTACGCACCTTACGGGCCTCGACTGGCCCTCTCCATGTCGCTGCTGCAGCAACGAGTTCTGCAGCCCGAGGAGCCGAAACCGCAGCATAGTTACATCGGTCTCATCGCCATGGCGATCCTCAGCTCGCCGGAACGCAAGCTAGTGCTCTCCGACATCTATCAGCACATTTTGGACAACTATCCGTACTTCCGCTCCCGTGGACCTGGCTGGCGCAACTCAATAAGGCATAATTTGTCTCTCAACGATTGCTTCGTGAAAGCCGGGCGATCGGCCAACGGTAAAGGACACTATTGGGCGATACATCCCGCCAACATTGAAGACTTTCGCAAAGGAGATTTCCGAAGACGTAAAGCTCAAAGAAAAGTAAGGAAACACATGGGACTGGCTGTTGATGACGACGGCGAAGATTCTCCATCACCACCGCCTCAGTCGCCGCCGCCGACGGCTCTGCCCTTACCTTTCTGGGGAGCAGGCCGACTTCCCGGCGGCGCCCAGGCGCGCAAGAGACAATTTGATGTGGCTTCTCTGTTGGCTCCTGACGATGCTCCTGAGAAGCGACAGCGACGAGACAGCAGTTGTGAGGAGGAGCAGGAGGAAGACATAGACGTGGTAGCGAGTGACCAGGAGGAGCGCGCCACCGAGGACGAGGTGCGGGCCCCGCTGGCCCCGGCCGCGCAGTACCCGCTGCTGGGCGGCTGGTGGCCGGCGCTGGAGCCCGCGCTGCTGCAGCAGCTGCGCCGCTCGGCGCTGGCGCCGGCGCCCCCCAGTCCCAGTGACCAGCAGCGCCCACCCGACACCTAAACGCTGTGCGTATAGTGTGCATACCCAGTATTAAATAACCATTACGTTACGTTATCGTTGCCTAGTGATATCTTCATTTATAAATCTATATTATTATACCTAATATTCTTATACAACACTGTGTAGGCGCGTTGAACTCTTTTCTTTCGAATTTCTTCTTTCTCTGTTTCCTTTCTTTCTTGTGATCTTCGTTTATCGTCTATAATCTTATCTTACTATAAGTGTAAATTATTGTATAAATTAAATTTATAATATTAATTCTACTTAAACTGTATATGTAGACCAGTGATAGTTGATATATTAAGCGATTTATTGATAAAGTCTGAGAACGACCAAGCTATGTAGATAGTCTCTTAGTTTTATTTGTAAATACGTAAAGTGTTGTCTACTCTTCGTTGTTAATGACGTGTAAACATACTGTTGTTTATTTACTAGAGGACATTAATCAATAAAAATAAAAATTCTATAAAAATCTCCGAATAAATAGAAATTATAATATATAATGAAATGTTTTATTTAATGAATGAATCGACCGCGACGTAAACACTCACGCTACAGATAACCCGATGAGTAATTAATTCTTAAATTACCCACATGCGGTCGCATTACCTCAATGTTTCGACTAATTCATACATAAAGCTACCTAAATATACGTACTCGTACAAATATTGCAAAACAAATGACATAATATGTACTAAATGTACTATCAGAAAAAATATTTATTAACTTTGGAAGTTTAATTCAACACAAATGCGACAGGAACATTTGTAAGTAAAATGACAAATATTTCGAGGAATATTATAACCAACCAGTATGAAGTTAGCATTTTACTTTAAATAAATGAATAAATATAACCAACCAAATTAGTAGTTCATAATGAATCTAAAACAAGGATTGAAAATTCGCCCCTAATGACCTACTGACCTTAGAATTAGTTGAATTAATAAAAAATTTCAATCTACCTACTAAAATGTTAGATAACAATTAGACAAGCCTATCCTCATCTAGTTATTTCAAAGATTGACGTGTAAAAGTGTAATCTTGTAACCAACTTGCAGATATAAAATATCATTTATCATTAATTAATATAAAAATTTTCGTTTATTACTTAAATTTAACAAACAAAATTGCAACCTATTCTAAAGATTTTAAATTTTAATTTTAATTAACATTTTAACCTCTAAAATGCAGCACAACATATGTATAAAATTACCTAACACATATTTTTCAACCGTTATGGGTCCCATGTAATAGACGGTAAGCTATTACCGTACTTCAGGCACAATTCCATATTGTTACTTAAATAGAAATAAAAAAAAAACTATTACACACTGGCCGACCCAGAAATCGAACTCGGCAGTTACGCTTATGACCACTTAACCATGGAGGTATATGGTTAATTACATATATTATTATAAGTCTCAAATTATTACATTTCATTATTACCACTTTACTCGTATTATATGTGGTCATAGGTACCTACTATAAACCTGAACCGTTTCAAAAACCTAAATCTGAACTTTAGCCAAATGTAAGACGATAGGTACTTATGTCAAAAATGACCATGAATGAGAGTTCCCATGGGAAAGTAGACCATTACTAAAAAATAACATTTAAAAAATCATTAACCGATTTCATCACTTTCTGTTACCTGAACACTGTCTGTATCCTGAGAAATAATTTTAGAAACCTAGTAACATACTGTGGCTTCTCTTGGATGCTATTACCAAATGTGAACAGGGTGCTTCCCAGGATCCTTCTTCCCACACAATCCATGTGTTTATATAGGTAATATACAATATCATATTAATCCAATTACCACGGCGTTTACCACGATTTTTTACCCACACAATCCTAGTGTTGATTATAGTAATTAATAATATCATCATAATCCAGTTTGGTACACACTTACCTATACTTTATACAATTATTTTTATAACTAATATCAAACAACATATAGTAACCTATATGTTGTCGATTTAGTTTTATTTTTTGTTTATTAAGGTAACAAAAAGAAATACATACATTACTTTATAAAATATACTCGTATTTAGCGAATTAGGGATATATGATATCTATAAAACCTGCGAACGGACACCTACATAGATATGAAAACAAATTAAAGATGCTAATAGACAATTAATAAAAAAATAAAATAAGTTAAACATTTTTTTTATTTAATATCCAAATATATTGAAAAGAGTAATAAAAAAATGCAAAAAAAGAAAAATGTTTATTACGTAATCTTATGTAGGTACAATTGTACTGCGTGCCATCAATGGCACGCGTACTAATGGTTGATGATGATTGATGATTTTAGATGATTTTAGGTATATTTTTTTTTTATTTATGGGACAATTTCGAAACATTTTCATACTTGATTTACTTTTACAATAATAGATTAAAAATAAACAGTTTATTTGTAATTATAGATAAAAGGGGTTTGCCATTTTCGGGTCACTAAAGAGTGATCGTCAGATAGTATTCACTGTAGACAGGTAAAGAGAATGCACTGACTTAGTCATCCTAACTATAAATGTAAAAGTTAGTTTGTTTATTACCTTTTTACGTTTTATCTACTTAACCAATGTTCTTGAAACTTTATTTATGGCTGGAAGTACGAAAACGCCGTGAGTAAAAACTAGTTTGTGTTACGAAACAAGTTAAAAACAAAGAATTCCACGATAATAAATGAATCATAATAAAGTTAAATCGGTTTCATGAAACATTATACAAACTTATGTTAATAAATAATTTTACCTCATAATTACCTAATCTGAAAAAAAATATGACATCACATGCATTGATGTATATAGGTACAAGTTCATTGCTCCCAGCATTGATCCCTTATATACACGTTCTTGTGCATGAAGCGTTATAAAAAAAATAAGTCTCAATTACCTAACTCATTAGGCCTGTGACAGCTGGGTTTGTGAGAAAAAACTTCACAGATATAGTGCTTTAGTACCTATCTTGTTAAAAATTGCTAACAATTTCTTTAGGTATTGTTCCCACGACAATGTTCATTGTTTCACCTGTCTACCGTCGCCATTCAGAACTGAGACGATTTTTACACTATTTTTAACGTGAGAAAGGAATAAAATAAAAAGGAATAATAATTGTATCAATATTTTGGAATGAAATGATGATGTTATTGGGCCTTTGATTACCAAAACATAGTGATTCGAAAATGATATTCGATAATTGCAATTTTTTGCAGCAGGAATTTTGTAGGTTTTCTGTGTTTAAATAATATTCAATAATGTTAAAATAATATGTTTTTATCAAGTTTTGAATTTTGAACACAATATTTATAGTAAAGATGTAAGATATATTGAATAAGGTTGCTTTATACCAAGATTAAGACCTATACGCGTTGTAGAAAAAATGGGCATAAAAAAATATAAATGTTAATCGAAAAGATAAAGCAAATTTAAGTTAGAAGACCATGTCATTTGTTCATTATTATTACTTCTACGTACATAATGACATCATGTGATATCTTGCATCAAAACACGCCGAAGTTTATTGAAAAAAAACGAAAAGGTACTAAATCAATACTTTTAATTAATCGATTAGTCGGACATTAAAAATTAGTCCGCTACCTTATTGTTTTTAATGGTTTTTTAGGTGTGGACCAATATAATCTTGGTTAGTATTTTACGCGTTGATTCAAAGGAAATATTTTGTAGATTTTTTCATTATTCACGTCATGTAACTAAATGGTAATTTATGTCCTACAACATAGTTTATCTAAGTTTTAAATTAATAAAAAGCACAGTGTAACAAACACTTTTTGACAAAGTTAATTAATAAAAGCAATTTTTTGACAAAATCAAATCCGGCCGCATCAGAAGTGGTCCAGCCAATTGCGAGGTAATAGCGGACAAACACACACATACATAGAACATACATACATAGGAATTCAAACTGAGAACCTCCTTTTTTAATTCGATCAAAAATACGTAGAAACAAAATTGAAGTTGATTAACATTGATTTTTTTAAAACAATAGGTGTTGATGACAAATATGGTATTTCGTTTTTGCTACTATAAATTCCTGGTAATTACCCTAACTTTAGGTATTTTGGAAAAAGAAAGTGATGAGATCTATAGATAACGAAGGTTCTCATATATCTCGTCTAAAGGGTATAAGCAGGGGTGTCACATTCGTGCGATGAGATCCCACATCTTGATGTTATCATTGCCAATTGTTACATTTGCCAATTTCTGCTTTCTCACGGTTTACTGTCATTGAAATTACCTGTTGTTGTATGATTGGTATCGTGGTTTAAATCTTAGGAAATATTGCTTAATATTTTGAAAAAACTTAAACTATTCCTTAGTAACGATTTTGTTCTGAAAACAATTGCTAAGGATTGGGTTAAGTAACCATTAAATGACTCTGAGTACGGCAGTTAGTATTTTACTATCTTACTAATTAATATCATACTAATGTTATAAAAGCGAAAGTTAGTGTGTATGTTTGTAACTCAATCACGTCAAAACGAATAAAAGGATCGGGATGTAATTTGGAACAGAGATAGATTATAGTCTGGCATAACACAGGCTACATTTTATATCACGAGAACGCGGACGTAGCTGCTGGCAAAATCTAGTATGTAGTAGATAATTTATTTATATATAATGAAATTATCTTGATGAAACTTAAAGAAGTTTTTTTATAAGTAATTAAGTACGTACGATGTACGTACGTAGGAAAAATCGCATCAACATTCGTTATATAAAATAACCTTATGTTAGCAAATAAACAGTATTTTTAAATCTGTTATCCGTCGTATATACTAATTAATAATACTCGTATATACAATAAGGTTGAGGTAGGTAAACCGGATAAAATATAAATGATATATATACATATAAAGGTATGTTAATTAATAGAGTCACATGTAATTATTTAAAATTAAATTTAATTGAAATTTTATTTCAAATTTTATAATATTTATTAATTCGATTATACAATGCAGTTCTTTTCCTCATAAAGATTCATTGTACTATTTAAAACAAACTGGAATTAGGTACATTCATAAATTAAAAGTTATAAGTAGGTAGATATAAAGTTACTCATCAGTGGTTTAACAAAAGTAGTACAGTTAAATTAAATTCACCGTAATTGCACTATCAGTATCATTAATAATAACACAAAATAAATATTTCTTTACCTATTCATACCTTATTATGAAAATGGTTATTAATGGTGATGACGTAATGTGATGTCATTGCCAATGGGGATGTACCTTTTCTCCGTCTATAAGTACTAATGATTCATTAGCATCAGCCGAATTAAGTCCAACGGTGTACAAACGGAGCTACGGACTACTTAGCAGGCTTACCGGGGCTCCGGCTCGACAAGCAGAAGTAGGAACGGGGTAGCTTTTAGTCAGTAAGAGTCTGACACTCCCTCTCGCCTCATCTTGACGAGAGAAATCATTGCATGATATTCCCCCTCAAAAAAAAAAGTCGGTGTACTAAGTCCTCATGGAATTATGATAAGTCTTCCTTATCATAATTCCCACACTTGGGAATCGTAGAAATGTCACCGAAAATATTGAGGATGTTCTGTCGATATCATCTCGCAGTTTTAACTATAATTAACTCTGGTGTTGCGGGTGTCCATGGGTGGCGCTGATCGCTTACCATCAGGTGACCCATATGCTCGTTTGCCCCCTATTCCATAAAAAAAAAACTCGAATAAAGACAACGCCAACGTATAAATCGTTAAAAGGAGAATTATACATAGCTATTACCATGAGTTCTTAAAAATATACGTAATCTTTGAGGTCATTAATGTAATGCAATCTTCAAGTATTTAAAGATGTGTGATTTTTACGTGAAATAGCGCCATGCTTACATTCCTCAGTTAGGAAGTATTATTACCTAATTATTATGTGAACTAGCTATCGGTTTGTTTCACACAAAGCCTTTCTTTTGTGCCTTTATTTCTAGCTTTTGTGGTTCATTGGAGAATTTACTGCTTAAAAGATACTTAAAATGATATTTTTTTAATTGATTCGATGTTTTAGAACTATTATATAGTCTTATATGACTGTATATAGTTGGATGCAAATTGTATGACATGAGATTAATGTATGTTCCTATGTATTTTATAAGTCGACGCAGAGCAACCGTGGGAATTCAAGACGAAAAGATAAGATTTGTTTATTTATATGTTTTGTTTGTAGCACTTTGCATTGAATTGAATAGATTTTAACACTACTTGATCGATTAGAAGAATTCTTTCAACAGTGGACATGTTACGTCATAGACTCATAATGTTAATTCCAAGTAAGCAGATATGTTATAAAAGATAAGAAAAGATGTATAAAAGATGTTTTTACTATTACGACAACATTCTACGAAGTTATTTATCAACCACACATATCCACCTAGGTCAGACTCAAGTGCATTAATTCTTGCATTGATTCTACCAAACCACCCAGTATAAACATTCATCAAACTAAAATATAAACTGCATACCACTACAAAGTATCAGCTACTTACTCACACCTTACTTTAATGGTACTTAGTTATTTAATTAAGCCGCCGTGTTCTTTCGATGTCAATCAAATCGGACGGACAGAGGACGTGCCCACAACCTGTAATTTACTGTCGATATCTTGACACCACGCTCATGCTACGAATTTGCGATTCCGTTGCCTCTGTGGTTAGCCAAACAAACTGTGCCTTGCAAATGAGTTGTAAGTAAATACATTGTATGTGTATATTGTTGTTGAATGTATTATCGATTTTTATCGAATAGGAAGTTATTAAAACAAATCTATACTTTTTAATACATAATATATGATATAAAAAATTGTTTGCTTGCATTAAATAGGTGCTTAACATGACCTTTAAAAAACTGATATAATTATTTTAAAGACTAACATAGTTAGAATTACTTTTTATTCCGATATTTCAACCAGCTCGAGACCTTAATCCAGAAAAATGTTCCAAATTCCACGCAGGCAAAGCCGCAATCGGAAAGCTGGGTAGGTATTTAATAATTGTGATGTGTGATAATTACGGAGCATTCAGAAGTACACAGTTATATACCTATTTCCTTTTAAGTATGTTTCGAACGGATTAAAACTGAATGGATGCCCGTTCAAAGTACATTACATGTTTTTACAAAGATTACATGTAGGTACATACATTTTTTTTTCTTTATGCATAGTCCACTAATATTTTCTCCTGTATCGTGAATTTGTTTACAAACATACAAGTTCACATGCACATGACACCCAGACCCGAAACAACAATTTGTGGATCACACAGAGTTGCTCCGTGCGGGAATCTTCATCTGGGGGCACGGCAGTGCCCGCCAAGTCGAGCAAAAAAAAAGCGGCACGGCCGTACCATCCTTTTCTCGAAGCAATTCGGGCCTTTTTCGACCCCCTATAATTCGGTTGTGGATAAAGCACCAAACCTGTATAAACATTCATCAAACTAAAATATAAACTGCATACCACTACAAAGTATCAGCTACTTACTCACACCTTACTTTAATGGTACTTAGTTATTTAATTAAGCCGCCGTCCGTTCTGATTCGATGTCAATCAAATCGGACGGACAGACGGACGTGCCCACAAGCCTGTAATTTACTGTCGATATCTTGACACCACGCTCATGCTACGAATTTGCGATTCCGTTGCCTCTGTGGTTAGCCAAACAAACTGTGCCTTGCAAATGAGTTGTAAGTAAGTACATTGTATGTGTATATTGTTGATTACAATGTTATTTATCGCAGTTGGTGGTTGGTAGGAAGTTATTAAAACAAATCTATACTAAATAATCAAGGCTCTACAAAAAATATGTTTGTCTAAAACATTGTAAAAGCCCAACATGACCTTCAAAATTTCTGATAAATTATTTTAAAGACTATGTAATTAGTCGGTTAATTTTTATTCCGATATTTCAACCAGCTCGAGACCTTAATCCAGAAAAAATATTTAAATTTTACACAAAAGCCGCACTTGGAAAGCTGAAAACAAATTGAATAATTGTGATGTGTGATAATTACGGAGCATTCAGAAGTACACGCGATTATATACCTATTTCCTTTTAAGTATGTTTCGAACGGATTAAAACTGATAATCAAATCAAGCGATGTCCAAATCGATCTATTTGTTTAAAACGTTAAATATTTTTAATATTGGCATGATAATAACTTATGTAATAACTTAAGACAGAAGGTCCTTCAAGTAGACACTAAATAGATTAACCGACTTGGTATTACATGGATCTCACAACTTTTGACGGTAGAAAGACTGAACTGCGAGACTTGGGTTTTTTACAGGATGTTTTTGATGGGATATATTATATTAAATATTAAATGTGAAGTGCTTCATATATTATTATCTAGTTCCTTATACATATAACTGTCATATCGGATAGCATCATATCTCCCTAGCTGAGGCGGCCAGATATAAGCTATCTAGATGTTACGTTACTTGCACTATTGTGGCTAGTTTCCTTCATTTCACTTTTACATTAAAATCGTTCTCATTGCACACAATCGGAATTACAATCAATTCTCTATATGTAATTAACCATAACATCAACAGTTTGATGAACTGCTGGATTATTTTTACATCAGAGGATTTGCCACAAGCTCCACACTTGGGCAACGGGTTTTACCGTTCGTGTGCTGGAACGCGGATCCACACGAAACACAATATGTTTTCTATTGTTGTCTTATATACAAGAGGTTGAGATCGCACTTTAAAAGATTCTAATGTATCAGAAAGCGCTGCTGCCCTTTCTCTAACAAATGTATAACAAATTAGTTGTATTTTAAGATACCTAAGCAAATAGAGGTAATTGCCAGTGTATTCTCTTCTGTGGCACCACACGGCGGGACGATCCATTTCATAGGACGTACAAATTTGGGATTGGTATGTCTGTATTGGTACACTGTGTTTCCTACAAATTATAACTTGGGTGTCTTCAAGTCCCGAGTGAACAGGTTGCTCATAGAGAGGCGTGCTCCATCGTCGGCCACATCATCGCTTACCAGGCGAGATGGTGGCCAAACGCCATCCTAATAAGTATAAAAAAGTTCTTAACTAGGCGCTTAGTCTGTTTCCTCAAAAACATGAACCTATTATCAGCAGTTATCAGTGCAACAATAGCTTTACAAACCAAACAGGTTGGTGTAAAGGAAGGGACGAATGCGTCAACTTCCTGACTAATGTACCAAGTCCATTGTACGGGCGTAAGCAGGGATCATCCGTAGATAACATCATTCATAAATAATTTTATGGCGATGTTTTCCTTTCCTTTGTAAACCCAGTATTAGTATTTAATCCTTTAGTGTTAACACAATGCGAGTTATGATAAACCCCTTTTGTTTTTCTGTTTTGATATTGCATAATCTTATTGTTAGGCTACTGTAACTGTGGCGCTCTTTTTATCTTTTTTCTATCCCTGTCTAGACAAATAAATTACTAAACAATTGTTTCTTACTGCGGGCACGGTCTGCAGGTAAACTTCAAAGTGTATTATGAAACATTAAAATGCGTACAGATACTAATTTATGGCTCGGTTTTCTTTTGTTTATCTTGTCTACCTAAATGTGACGCAATCATTGATTGTCCGAGTCCAACTCATATTGGGATTATTGCTATTGACACCACAAGTTTTTTCGAGTGGTTATTATCACGTTGTAGAAATATACTAAAAACCAAAAATGTACCTACTTTAATTAATGGAACGAAATAAACCACCGATTTGCAGTGCCGATATGGTTACATCATATTTTCTTATACAATTCTTAACTACAAACACTAACAATTTAATTTACCTGTCTGTATGCTAACGAGGAGACTATCATTATCTATATAAAAAAATGACCTCTCTTAATAATCTCACCCTCTATTATATTATCTAAGTCAAGCTCATAACATAACATTACCGGAGAAAAGTCAGTGTTACATTGAAAGTGAGTAATTCTGCCTACCCTTTACGGTGTGATTTTATATTAATTCTATTATAAATAGTAGAACCAAACATAACTACCTAAGTCCTAAGCTACATCTAAAATACCTAAACATCGACCATCTGCATAGTTTGACAACGTTCTTCGACTAATCAAGTCTAATCGGACAGCGTCGATACAAGTAATCCAATGAGCGGCAACGGGGGCCGTCGGAGCCTGTAAACGCATGTAAATGGGACGTAATGGCCCCTCGCGGGCGTCGGGCGCAGGGGCCCAAGCGAGCGTCGGGCCCCACCGACGAGCACTAACGAACGTAGCACGAGCCCCTACTTGATGCCTTTATTGTTTTATATTTGAACGATGTGATACCTAAACAGTCAGGACCATTTTGGAATTTATAACTTTGATTATGATTGCTAGTTATCATATTCGGCGGCGTAACAGATGAATGATCTTTATTGAAGCATGTTGATACGTACTAACTTTATTATTGATATAACAATCCCCAGAGGGCTTCCCTTTCCCCTAATCCTGATGTAACGTTTAACTAAGTAGATTGTCCGCTATCCCACACTCATTCAGTTTTAAAACGCATTCGTGGCATTCTTATGTTCATTGTTCTATAAATAGGTATAGTTATATTTTGTTGGGTTGCTTTTTTTAACGTTGATAAATCTGCGTTTGGCCACCAACCCGCTTAAAATATCAAATATGCTTTTTAAAATATTGCGATTTTTATGTAAAAACTACTCTATCGTAGCAAGTGTTACATATAGGTACGTTATTTAAAAGAGAAAAAACCTTTTCAAACACGAGCTGAAAGCTTCCATTAGGCAGCCATTGAGGTGAGAGAGGGTAGAGTGACCGGGATGTTCGGCTGGCGATAAAACGCGTCCACTCTCCGCGAATTGCCCGCTCGAATCTAAACGCTCCCAATTCCGTCAAGTGTCGACAAAGGCCGACTTTTAGCGTCAACAATGAGCGAATGAAGCAAATTACCGCTTTTGGACACTTGAAAGCGTTTACCGAGCCGTGTCGGCGGGCGCATTGTGCGCGGACGGTTTGCGACTCGAAACAAACGATAACAATAAACAGTAAAAAGGAAAGTGTAGTATTTTGCGTGGCAGTGCGCCGGGATAAAGGGCGCCGGCCTAATACGTGTTAATGCGTGTGATTCGCTGAGCAAGGTGAATGGGTGCGTCTGCGCGCCCCCCGCGCTCTCACACTATTTTTATAACAAATCATCGACTCGTTGATTGACAACATTGTGTTTTGTGTTGGAT
This sequence comes from Spodoptera frugiperda, assembly GCF_023101765.2. NCBI lineage: Eukaryota > Metazoa > Arthropoda > Insecta > Lepidoptera > Noctuidae > Spodoptera > Spodoptera frugiperda. The sequence continues at coordinate 3,762,470 of NC_064214.1, read as the reverse complement.
TTTTAATGAATGAACGCCTTTATAAGTAACAATATCGACATTTCTTTAGAAAGTTCTTAACAAACGTTTTTCAGACGAAACTCCTTAACAAGGTTTACAACGATAATTTGTTTCGTAAACAACTGAACCAATTATTATTTTGCCTTTGATGTAAAGGCAAACAACTCAGGTCTTACAGCTAATTACACCACTCTACCCAATTAAATTTGAAAGCTATAATTTTTGGAATGACCTTATGCTTATGATATACAGAATATTATGCATACGATAATGTTTTATACGTATCTGAATATTTAATGACTAATTAAGTACTTATTAATGTAGGTAAAAGACAGTATTTCCACTTTGTCTTGAGCTTCTGTAAGATGACGCTTTTGTTTTACATAACGACCTCTCCACTTAGTACCTAACACTAACCCAGGAGCATCTATTTCCTTACATAGACCAAACCAAACAACAGTTGACACTGCCATCGCGATATAGGGCGGTCAACATCTTGTACAAATAATGCAGAGGGCGCCACTCGTCAGTTTAAAGTTTAAACACCAGCAAAACAAACAGAGTGGAGTGGACCGCCCATGGATTCGCACTCGTGTTCCTTGAAGCAAGGGTTCACGGAAACAGGGCATACGACACCCGGCAGATGTATGTGTTTACTGCGCAAATACAATGTGATACTCTTCAATTGGTTCCTGTGAATTGTTGGTAACAATCATGGGAATATTGCTGATAGAACGGGCAATTTAGGAACAAAATGTTTGCCTAAAATAGGTCTGATAAAATTAATGAAAAGTAGTTGTAGGCCTTTTATTTAACTAGCTTTTGTCAGAGGCTTCGCCCTTCGCCTTCGCCGTGTAATAAAAAGTAGCCCATGCGTTATTCCTAACCATAATCTACCCCTGTTCCAAATTTCATCTTGATCCCTTCAGCCGTTTCGACATCAAACACGTAATTGAGTATCAAACACGTAAGTAAGAAGTAAAATAATAAGATTAGTTGTAAGCCTTACCTCTTTTTGAAGAAACTATGTATGTAATAAATATATTCTTGTAATCACTAATCACGTTAAAAACTCATTAGGATAATAATTAAAGTACCGTAATACTGTTTGTCGTCAATATTTATTAATTCAGTTCGTATCAGAGGCTTATTTTCTTCTGTAGATATTATTTCTATTTATCTACTGATCATACGACAAGTTACCACCACTCAGCTTCTTATGCGGACTAGTCAACTAAAATATAATCAATCATGTTGAATTTTCATAATTTCATGCACAGGTGCATTAATTTTATTTTGTTCTAGATTTAGACATTATCTGAACCTCTGTTTTCCACATAAACAACAAAATAAAATAACAATATTTCATATTTCCCATTCCACGTACAGAAGTTAGCATAAATCTAACAAAACATTACTCCATAACTTGATTACTGGTGTACAAAATTCCACAATACTGAATGCAATACGTCACGCGTTTTCCGGCTCAACGGTTGCGGAACAAAATAACGAATCACATACAAATCGTGCAAAATAAAATGTTAGTGAATAAAATAACGTGGCGTGCGGTGCACTGGCGTGTGTTGTATTCAGAGTCGGTGGCGTGGACATATTTAATTGTGGCGCGGCGCGGCCGGCGCGAGCGAGCGATGCGACCGACGAAGCAAGCCCCACGAATGCTGATATTATGAGGGCGCAATTTGCGTTTTATTAAGATTGGGGAAAGTATCGAGTTCGTTTATTAGCATTCATCATCTAAAGTCACTATCTTTTCCGATGTTATTGATATGTTATTTTCTGCACTACATCACGTTTTTTGCCGTTTATACAATAACGGTAATTACGAATTAGATTTTACATTAGAATAATTCTATAAAACGTAGTTACTACGTAGCAATCGTAGGTACTTTACATTGAAATATGGGAACAATAATTCCAAAACGAAAGATTTAAAAATATTTGCATGCTCCTGAAATCGAACAGTTCTGATCTCAATTCTTGTTACATCACAATTTATTTACCTACCTAAACACGAATCAGAATCATGCAACATCACAATGTTTATAGATCGACAACGGACCACCATGGCGATCACAAAGCCCTACGATTAAAATATCTAAAGAGGTTTCTATGACACCGTTGTTATCAAGCTAAACACGGGCTTTTTATACACCGATCATTGTCGAGTGGAGCTCGCGTACTGCAGCCAATGTTTGTGTTACTATGAATACCAAATACTGGACACAAGATGATAAATAGGGTGTTGCTGCGATGTGCGCTGTGCTTCTTCAAATACATGTACTTAGGATATACAGGCGGGTGGAAAGTTTTGACCTTTTTTTTTGTGGGGGTGAAATCATCTAATGACTACTCCCGCTTTGGGCGTGGTATAAGGGAGTCTCAGAGTCGATAACCCGCTAGGCAGTCCGCAGGAAGTTTTGAGCTTAAGCTATTGAAACGATGTCTCAGATGAAATAAATGTAGTTAATGACATGAATCTTTATTTAACTGAACGAATGACTTCGTAATAAATGTTAAAACAAATACAAGAATGTAGTTTCTCAAACACACCTTCCTCCTCCTATTTTTCTAATAAGAAATAGTATTCTTTGGAGGCTAAAAACCACCTTAAACACCATCTCTTCTTACCTACCAAAAATCTAAACTAATTTACATCAACCAATGTGACATCCTTATAGCACCACCACAAACATTATAAAGAAATACACCTGCACATATGCCCACAATAAATCCAATATTGGATATTATTATTGTTGAAATAGTGTCACGTATCGGTCACCAAAACCGTGAAGTTTTGAAACGAAGCTGGTATAAAGCCTTTCGAGGAATAACCTCAAGTGTTTGCTTGGGTTCCTTGACAATAGAAGTAAACTCTCCTCAACAGATTATTTTTAAAGGCAACCCAACCAAAGTTTGTGCAGATGACTCTTTATATCTCGATCATTTTGTTCACAGTGACCTGTTTTGTGATTCTAAACTAATACGGTTCGTGGTTATTAATATGTATGGTAGATCAATCCTTGTTTGGGCTCATGGTTTGGTTCATTGTGTACAAGCTACAAAGTATGAGATTCTCAGGAAAAATATTTGGGGTTTTAAATTAATTCCAATCAATGGAGTATACATAAACTTACTCACACTATATACTGGCAATCGGATCATGAGCGTTACTTATACATCGTCAAAATCTGTATGCTAGCATATTTATTAAATAACTAAGATCAGAGGGGACTAAAATTCTCATACTTGTGTTTTAGTTGAACTTTTCTTCCGTTAATTAGGTATTGAGGTGTACCGTACCAATGTTTTCCGAGTACCAACATTACGTACCTGACAATAAACATTACCAAACAAGGATTTTGCAACTATTTACTTATCGGATGCCGAGACAAATAAAAATTGCCATTCATAAATAAGTATTTAGCTCATTGTTTAAATATGAAATACTTTAAAACGGTGTTTAAATACTTTAAATATTTAAATAAAATGTTTATTTAATTCCGCTGTTATTACTCTCGGAGTTTTTGTCTAGGTACCGCATACCAGCGTGCATACATATAAGTTACGCCGGGATCTGTTTGCGTTCCCAGCGATGTTATTGTTGGTGAATTCTCATAAATTCCAGGTAAATCCACCGTATCCAAACGACAGCGACGCGCAATAACAAACATGATTTCTAAATACGACGGACGCAAACACGGCAAACACATTATTTTGTTAGTATAAGATTTTTTCTTAATTGCTTTGTGAGACACGTTTTCCACTCGAATATTACGTAAACATAGTTCAAAAACCTTCCTCCGTGGACAATATCGGTAGCTCATTAATGGACGAAAGTTTTGACCAAATATTTGAGCGTTCGGAGCACAATCGTAATTACCGAGTTGTGGTCGCAGGGAGCACAAAGACTGGTAGTTGATATAACAGAGCATTTATTTATGGACGGTGCGACGCGACGGGCTCATTAGATACACATCGGGCAACATGTGTAAATAAATATGCGCAGAGACGACGCGACGATGCGGACAAACATCTTCAACGGTCGATGCTTCATGCTTGCACTCGCGCCGAGATTGATTCAATACATTCAATCGCCGCTCACACAACTGTTTTTGTTATACAAACCTAATGTATCCATGTTATTTGTTTAATTGTGGTATTGTATTATATTTAATTTAATTTTGTGTTTAAAGGTATTTTTTTTAAGGAATAAGACGTTATTTTGTTATAGTCTAAAGTTTTATTTTCAGGAGTTACTGCTGTAATGGAGAATACACTATGTAATTTTGTGAACCTGTTCATGTATTGATTGCATTCGTTAATTTAGTATGCTACAGGCGTGGTACATAATATACATCTAAACCACAGTTTTTTTTTTCATGACAAATAGCAGTATTTGGAATAACTGCATAATTTATTTCTTAACATACTTAAAGTTAAACACAGTCCTGTTGTTACTTAAAGAACTTGGTAATTTTAACTAACTTATACTTTTATATTTCTATTTTTATTATATTAACTTATAAGTCGCATCACCCCATCAGCAATGCATAAAGTAAAAATATGGATATTTTTTGCGTGAGAGTCACAAGCAAAACCCAACCATTTATTATTCCATTTGTCGTTAAAATAAACACAGATTTTAATAAAATAAAGACGATTTTTGTGTGTAAAGTTCAGTATATTCTACGTTCATATCGAGTGAGAGAAGGAGCGGGGACAACAGTATGGTAGCGGTCTCAGATTACACCTCGCGACGGCAAACAGACCGCCATACAGCGTGTATATGATATCTCCGTAGGTACGTACTTATAGCCATTGTTTTCACAGCCCACGCTTCATAACTATTGAGGTTGAGATGGGTATATTGTAGGTGCTTATGGTAAAGAAAAGTATAAGAATTAGTCATATCTTCTTTCACAATATTATGTTGTGAAACGTGTTTATTATAGCTTCTAATGAAACGATAAGCTGTGTGTTGTTGTGGAGTTTCCACTTTTAGAATTAGAAATGACTTTAAGAATTCTATCATTTATTAATTTATCCTTGTTTTTCCTTTTTAATAAACATGAATGGTTTATAGAAGAGGTAAAAGTAAGGTGAGTAATTATGTTTTGCAGAAGATTCAATGGAAAGATTAAAAGATAATATTATAGAATTGCAAGCTAGTAGGAACTAATATTTATAAGAAGTTCTTTCTGAAAAATTGCATGAAGAATGGAGATACATCTTTTTAAATCTATCCAATATTTCCAGTGACTAGTCAAAGTTAACAAACAGCTTTCCTCTATGCAACATTAGCATAGCCTACTAATTGACAAATTCCTTTAAAATACACCAAAATTCTAGGCAAGGTTTTAGACAATCTATGTTAATGTTAAACCTACTGACACTAATAAACGCGCCTCCTTTTGTAAATAATGAGTTTTAAAATGCAATTTGAAGTATACTGGCGTCATGATTGTTTGCGTCCATATTGCTACTTAGTTGTAGTGTGTGTCTGTCTGTCTGCGGGAGATGGGAAACTACTCAGTCTCGAGTATCGGCTTCATTTCAAGCACATCCTTATTACACCCATTACAGTTTTCGTGCGACAAAATTGTTTGTTTGAAGACATTTTTTAAACGGTAATTGTTGTTCCTGGATATTCTTTATATAGGGTTTAAGAGATCTAGATCATTAATATTGTTATTTCAATTGAAGAAATATAACACCATATAAACCGTCTTTCTAACATTTGTATCTGTACCAGAGAGAGAAGGAAAGAACATATACCGACAGGTTTTTTTATTAAGTAATCATTTAGGAACATAATTTGATGGTCGAAAACTAGAAAATATATACGCACACGTACACACACAGACACTCAATTGAATTATAAATATAATATTCTCAATTCAATTCTCATTAATTTCCCTGGGACGCGCCGGACTTCAGTGTTTCGGTGTTTTCATGGTTGTATCTACTGTAGATCCTGGCTTACAGGAGTTGCAGTGGTTTGGGAGGTTGTTCGTCCCATTAAAAAAAATCTCAATTCAACCGTATGCCTCGCATAATTTTTTCAATTACGGGATAATTTTTTTGTTCCAACACATGAAAATTCTTTACCATGGTCAAACCTTTTCATATATTGTAATGCAATGCAGTTTCAACCCTACAGCCTTAAGTTTACAACGCCACAGACATCCATGTTTGTATCCTCCTTGACACATGCTGTTTGCTTTCACATTCTTTTAGTTAAGAGTCTCTCTCGAGCCTGACCTCTCTGGCACTACCCACGAACTTGAAAGTTTGAAGGTACGCATGTTATTTGTGTTATTGCTTGTCAAAACAATTTTGTGGTCCAACTGAAATAGGTGTGTAATGTTCGTGACGCCATCTTGGATTCTGATGTCATAGGTAATGCGTTTGGAAGTGTTGGATCAATGTATGGTGAAGGAAATTTAGTCCACTTAAGTAATCAACTGCCTTAGCGTGTTGGACTACGAGTGGTCCGTTTCAAAAGACCTTTTTTTGAGAGGAGAAAATCATCCTTTGACTTCTCCCGCCTTGGGTGAGGCGAGAGAGAGTGTCAGACTCTTACGTACTAAAAACCACCCCGTTCCTTCTCCTGCTTTGAGCCGGTACCAGAAACGTCCGCTCCGGATTTCCAAATATTCTCTAAAACCTAAGAATTGATACATAACTAGAATGTTTGATGACTCATTAATATTTCGCAGTTAGGTCTACTCTTTATTGTGGATCATATTGCGACATACTTTTTTTTATATGACACAGTAGATAAACTAAGAAGTAAAGGGATTCTTATCTTAATAAAACCATCTCCGTTGCATCTACGTATAAAGGAGCAAGCGTCTGGAAGTAGATTAGCTCTTGTGTAATACATAGAGTCTAGGGTTAATAACATATAAGCAAGTGTATTTTAGAATTTAAATCCTTCGTAGTACATCTACCAGAAATATTTTAACGTTAATTACGTCATCGCTATCTTTTTCAGGGTCATTTCATAACAACATTTCACAAATGATTGAAAAACACAAACATTGCAGCCCTTAAAAAATAACAAGTTAGGCAGCTAATTGGTGTCTAGATCGTCCATTTCCATGCAAGTTGGTTCTGTGAGCAATTTCCCACACGTAGCGAGTCCACGTCTGGCATACGTCGTATTAGGTTAGCCGGCACGAAGTGGAGGGTGTATGGTAATGCGGCGCCACTCGACGCCTCCGGGTGCCTCGACGGTCCGGCCAGCGAGAAAGTTGATCGCAGAAGTTAAAAAAAAAACAGTTTCAAAGTATTTCTAGAATCTGTAAACAGGTGCTTTTTGAACTAAAATAGAATTCAGTCAGTTAATAAATTAGTGGATCGGAAAGTGCAAAGTTGAGAAGAATTTTCAGGAAACGAAATAACCTAGGTTTGAACACGAAAATCTACAATGTTTTATCATACTAAGTATAGTAACTTAGAATCCGAATGAATTCAAGACAAATCAAACATATTTACATTTAATCAACCAATACCAACGAAATCAAATGCATTTCTTCCAAAACAAACCTGGCTTTTACCTTTAAAAAGTTGCACTTCTGACACAAAACCTGTATACAGTCATCGGAGGCGCTGTTTGTGTGGTAATGTTTGTTATGTACAGTGTCTACGAAGCTTTACATACCCCGCTCCCGCTACCCCTCACCCCCTTACTCGCCCACCCCCGCACGAATGTGTTCGTTTCCTTTATTGGGGTGAATACATTTCACGGTTTGTTTTTAAACGTACATATACTCGTACATCGTATATGCTGAGGTAGTGAGGTAGGATTGTACGTACAATGTTGCTACCGTAAGTAATTTTATGAGGTGTTCACGATATTCTTTGTAGGTAATATGAATGGTTTTAGACGATTTTGTTTTAGGAGATAACCTACAGCTTCAATATTAGTATCTTTGTTGTAATCTATATGTAACGTAGAAAGGTTCAGCGGATCATCACCATCATCAACATTCCTAAATCCATGACAGTCCAGATGGAATAACAGCCTCCTCAACATAGAAAGGTTAAGACACAGCACAGTGACATTATGATTTTTTAGGGGGAATATCATCCATCGACTCGGGCGAGGCGAGATGGAGTGTCAGACTCTTACTGGCTAAAAACCACCCAGTTCCTACTCCTGCTCTTCGGGCTGGAGCCCCGGTAACCCGTCAGGTCATCCGCGGCTCCGTATCGGGCAGCCCTATTGGGACCCCATCTGTGCTGGTCTGATAGGTCTTTGAGGCGCGGGTGGAACGCAGCGGAACGTGACATTGTAAGATATTACGTAATTAGCTAAAATAAATTGGTTTTGTTTGTGGTTTTGTTACAAGTTACTCGCAAAAACTAAAAGAATGAAACCCATAGTAAATAAGGATGCATTAAAACAAAACAAACCACTTGAAAAGCGGTCGGATAAAAGGTGATTACGTATTTCAAGTAAATGGGTTGAAGTGTTGTCAATAAAACATGTTTGAAAATATTATGAAGCCACTAAAACTTAATTAAACATTGTGTATTTGTTTAAGCAATATTTCCATATTATGTACTTGTGTATTGTGCAATCTAAGGTACATATTATGTGAATGTGGTTGAGAAATGGATAAATAATCTATCTTCAATATAAATAATCTACATCTTATGTCTAATGGTCTTTGTGACTAAACACAAACACGACTAACAATTTCATTGAATGCGGTTACATGAATCAGGAAAATTGTTCCTCTTTTTTACTTATTTTTGTGAATCAAAATCGACTGTATATAATCTTGTGTTGAAATATTATGTTACGTATGACAAACAGGTTTTTGCAATAGCTTAATTTAGTTGTAAATTGAATGCAACAAAAGAAGTAATATGATTTCCCTATTCTTTACATAATGTGATGAAAGGACTGAAAGCTCTAATAATATAAAGAGCGTAGACGGAATTATAGCGCAAGAATTTAGATATGTATAAAATTCACTAATTCAAATAATCTATGGTACAAATGACCACAAGTACATTAAACAACACCATAATGACTAACTGTTATTGATGAAATATCGTGAACTCATGTCTCTATTATGTTATTTATTTGCTAACTTTATAAAACTAACAAAGAAAACCGTTTATACAGACACTCATTGTTCACGGTTCAGTCTGACGTGTGTCTGCGAGACAGCGTGCCGTTGATTGGCGGACCTTTGTGTCCACTGTAACACATCTCGAAATACACCACTGACCATTTTATAAGACCCCTGTCACCCACCAATTAAAACTCACGTAGGGACCTCAACAAACCAGTTGATATCTATTGTTAATTTGATTTGATTGAGTTCTTACAGAAAGCGATACCGCTCGCATTGTTTGGTTGATTTTACATAACGAGGCGGCAAACGTGGCTCGCTTTGTGGCCTGCCCATTGTGGGGGAGTATCCAAACGTTTGAGATGTGAATTGAAAGGCGCCGCGAGATGACGAGGCGCGAGCCAGGCGGTGGTCCAAGATATATGTGGATGGAGGATGATGTTTAATTATTTTAAATCTATGAACTTTTTTTTTGTAAAAAGCCTATATCTTATTAGTATATAGATAAATATTGCTCTTTATAAGTAGGGACGTATATGTACTTCCACTAAGACTAAAATAGAATTGTCGACTAAAAACAGAATAAATTATTAAGTAGACTTATTTTAGTAAAAATCATAAATTCTACCTGGCTACATATTCTGGAATAAATCTTAAGACACAGTAATTATTGACGCTTACGATATATCAAACAACAATTCTGAAATACTAACAAATATTTTACTTCCAAAACAATAAAAATATTAAATCCCACCGTCCTCACGTGACTTGCACCACACACTAACATTGCGCTACACGGCTCCGCTCTTTGAACTGTCCAAATGATTGTTTTATATTTGTAAGCGTGGTACAGTGCCCCTATTCGACGCGAGAGCTGACGTAATGTAGCATTTCAATTAGTCTCACTGGCGTTTTATTTTCAACAAAGCAATATGTCGACTAACGCCGTGCATTGATTTCTTTCCGATTGTTAGAGAATGCTCAACAATATTCAGTGTCCCTATTGAGGCAACCCTTTGTTCGAATAAGAAATTATACTCGAATATTGTTATTGTAAGTTTTTGTTGTAAAAGGTGTTGATGTAATTATGCTTTATTAGATCAATTGTTCGACGTTTTTGGTTCGTTTCGTGGATTGGGAATATTTTTGGATTTTTATTAGAAATCTTTAAGGAATGTTTCATGTGAAGGAAACTAAATTGAGTACAATTGTAGACATCCTTATAGGCACGTTTTTAACCTATTTCCATTAATAAATCAACCTTAATTATATTTATTTAAGACTAAAATAAATACTACATTTTGTAAAAGCAGTCTTTTGTATGGCGGTGTCTCTCGTAGCCGCGTAGCAGCAGCGTAGACGCCGCGTAGGCGGTGGCTACGTGTTCGTAACCACTGGTTAATTAACATCAAACTTTGATGTTTCACACGAATGTTGCAGTTTTATATTATGTAATTATCATAAAGTTTTCTATGTACTATTTGTATAAGTTCTCTTCATATACTCATACATTTAGACTGTTTCTAAGAATAATTTTGCTAGATACATATTTTTCTCTCTTACACAGATCTTACATAAACATTGTAACATTGTAACTAGAACTGCATTATTAATAAGCAATTCTATTCGTAACAATACTACGTCAATACTTAGGCATTGCCTAATTCAAATCTGATATCCGCATAGAAGAGCCAAAAGCACAGATCATGATGTGAAAACGGCGGGCATTCGGCGTGCATTAGTTGGCCTGTAATCAGGCGGCGCTCGCCTCTAATCACGGCGGGCCGGTGTTGGGGCGATGGCTTCGTTGGTAATCTCCGGAAGCACTGTCTGCCTGTCCGACATAATGACACTAATATGTACACGAAAGTAATGTTTGTTTTGGTCAAAGGTTTTAGTAATCGGTGCTCTGATTGAAAAGGGAGAAAGAGATTGATTGGAAGGAGTTTCGAGGTTGTACAGCTTCGTGATTGAATTAAATTGTTGTTGTTTAAGGTTCAGATGTGTTAAGTATGTTTACATATAAGATATGTGTATATTCTTGAAATTCATTACATCAATATAAATATTTTTACTACAAACTTCCTTGTGCGAACTGCTAAAGAGTGGAATTCTTTACCGGAGTTTGTTTCCTGATGGATATAACCTGGATGCCGAGCCCCGAGTGAATAGGTTGCTCATGAGTGTGTTTCACCGTAGGCCGCATCATCACTTATCACCAGGAGATAGCGGCCAAACGTCGCCCCAACAAACATAAAAAACAACAAATTATGAAAAATTTCTGCATCAATGGATTAACGTTTAAATACTTTCCATTGCAATGATTTACAAGAATATAAACTTCGCCATATTTAAAACATTTTCGTCTATTCATCTACGATTCCTAACGAACTCTTCAACCAGATGCCGATAGAACTTTTATTTTTAATTTCGTATCAATATAAAAACGTAGCACATCAAAGAAAAGGTGTGAGCCCCGACGCTGACGTGTTAACCGACGCTGCGCCGGCGCAACCACTGATGAAATAATTGACACTCCACACATCTACACAAAAAGTCAAACAAAAACTCACTTGTTTTAAAGTGAAATGTTTTTATGAAACTTAATTGTTTTGTTTCCTTAAAAAGAAAAAAAACTGATGTTCTCACCATTTGGTCTGTTTTAAGTGCTAATATAACTTTGGAAAAGTAAGCTGCCTTCCGACTTTTTGTTGAAATTAAGTGGCAAAGTCTTTTAACAATTCATTCTTATGTAAAAGTTCTATTTGTATTATGTTTTGGTGTTGTTTTAGTAAAAACTAATGTACTTTTGAAGATGCTTTTTCGCCTGAAAGAAGTAGATACAAATGAAATGAAAATGAAACATTTCATCTTGACTGCGATTTCTCTGTTAGATATTTTATTGACGTTGTATGATATTTCACCAAAAATAAAAGAATGAAAAGTACTTGAACATGTTAATTATTTAAGTATTTCTTAGTCGTGATGACATTAGAAAGCTTTCCATCATTATTATTTACGTACAAAGTATAACCCAAAACAATAGCGATTCGAGGGCATACCTGTAACTTTAATGAACATACTCGTAGAACATTACATATTTGCCACATTTTGATCAAAATTACATATCTACAAGACCAACACTAGGCAATTTCCTTTCACCACAAAAGTATGGAATCACGTTAAAACTTCGCGTTCATATTGGCTCTATTATCTATAGAAAGTGTGAAATTAAGTGGCAATTTTGTGTGGCAACGTGTCAATTAGTCGACATCAGCGACAGACGGGATCACACAACCGATGACGTTTCGTAAAACATTCGTGGACAAAAGTAGCAAATCATTGTTTCCATTTACGACCAAATATTGTGGGGTCGACAACATTTTCGTTCTGTAGCGGTTTTTGCCTGAATTAAAGTTTTGGATATCAAAGTAAAAGGAAAATATTTGTCCTGTGGTAAGTAAAATAATAATGTGTAAATATCGCAGTGATGAGCAAGCATGTCGTTGAATTGTCCCATTTCTGAAAGGATTTTATCATATCAGGCTTTTTAGATACACATAGACAGAGGTAGAGGTGAAGGACGCCTGTCTTTCATATCTTTGTTCTGCCCAAAAGTTATAGGAGAGTACATATATGCTTCAAGATCAATTTCAAACTCTAACTGTCTAAGATTTACCAGTTATTATAATCATAAACACTTATACCTTAATCAGGTACATTTTTATTGTTCTAGCAACAGCAACAAAAGGTTTACAACGTCTGTATGTCGGCTCCATAATGTTTGGCTGTTTACGCCACTCGGCGTCAGGCCACGCACAGCTCGATACCGATCTTTCACACAATCGGTACAATCGCTGATGTTTTTCTAAGCAGTTTGTCGATAACGAACAAACAGAAACTATTTTGTAACACGAAAAATTATTATGAATCATTCTAAATCAATATTAACATCAGGCAACTTTGTTTTTTCAGATAACTACATTACATGAAATTTTAGGAAATTTCTTGATACCTAGTGCTTATTCTACCAACGTTTTCAGAGCTTCAGACACGTATTCATCTTTTATGGATGAATAAATTATATCTGTGTAGTGTAACTGGAATCCTTTAAAAAGCAGTATTTTAGTCATACGGCGACGGCACTCAATGCTCCTGCTGAAAAACCTTCTCTAGAACTTTTCCTTCTTTCAAAACTTCCCTACGTATAAAAAAAACCTTATGTATTTAATAACTAACTCATTATCATAATGCATTAAAGTGAATTTCAGTTTTCACAAACCACTAGTAAGTTCCCAAGCCTAACCCAACAAAAATAATTGAATGCAGAATTTCGGTATCAACCGGCGTTCCTTGTAAAAGTCCAAGTCACGGCTCCTACCTTCTGGTTCACATGATAAGTGACACTTAAGTGGAATGCAGGCGAACTTTGACCGTTAAAACATTCGCGCCACGTGTGCCCAACATTAATGCACAAGTAATTTGCAATTAACGTCGCCCGATACTGTATTATTAAGTTTTTTCGCCTTCTTCCTGAATATTTATGGGGTAATTTCACTAAAAGCAACAGATCATGTACTAAGATTAGGGAAGAATGAGCACTTTATTTTACATATTACGTTTCTTTGGAATTTAATTTCGGTGCTGCAGTGTTTGAGCTGAAATATACTGAATTTCCTTAGAGTTTATTTGTGTTAGTTTTAGGAAAACGCTGCTAATTTATCACATTCATCAAAATTTGTATCTATTTGTGTTTGCAGCGCAAGGGAATCAATACTGGTACATAGGTACGAAGGTAACTGTATCCTGCATCACCTGACATAAAATACAAAGTAAAAGTTGTCGGTCATGTTGCTACATTTCTAGCGTTACAGTACATAATAAGATAATGTCGTATACCTAGAAGGCGGTGTAGTTTTAAGTGGCATGTAAGGAAGAGTCGTCCGCGCCGGCGCAGGCGGCCGGCCGCCCCTCTAATTACCGCTCAGATCCGACCTCGATAGCGCAAGCTTTTATCTCGAACACTCTTCCATTAAGCAAATATACAGCTTTGTAGCGCGATAATCATATACTACAGTATTTTCCAACTCTAAAACCAATTAAAATATTTTGATAGACAAAAATAAATTGTAATTATATGTTACGGCCAGCCGCCATCTTGTATCGGTCTTTACTTCTCAGGGACCGCTAATGGATGGTTTGTCAAACATTTCTGCTTCCGCGGCAAACGTGTTTTATCTGTGTTATATTATTTAATTTATTCACAAGATTCTATTGTTGTTTTAAAACAAAGGCGGAAACAAGCAATCTATTTGGAGCGTAATTTTGACATCAACAGATAAGAGATTAAGTGGTGGTTTACAGTGCCATTACAGAGATAAGTAGCTGGGTACATGGGTACTTGTACTTGTAACATAGTACATAAGTAATTGTATTAAAGGCACATTAGTATCAACATATTTGTCAATGCATACAATTACGCAGGACTAATTGAATCGCAGTCGCTAATCAGGTGCGATATATCATTAACAATATCTGTCCAATAATCCGAATCAACTGGAAATTAAGTGAAATATAGAGATGAAACACGTCAGTGCCGTAATGGAGCGAATAAAAGCCCGCTTTGTCGGCGGCTAATTTGCGAATTAGCGTTGTGCAATGAGTGCCCGGCCACTCAAGCGCAGCGTAATCTAATTAATTAACCTTTGTCGCGCGTACGGGGCGTGAAACTCGCGCGTTTCTCACACCCGCTGCTACCCGCACTGAACGTAAACTGGCGACTATAAAGGGATGCTCAATTTTACTTTTTTTATTTTTTTTCTTTTGGAACGTATGTAGGTAAATAGACTTTAGGATTGAAGTTAACGTTTGAAATGCTTTTTTTGTTGTTTCAGAGGTTTTCGGGTAATATTTAGGTACATAAACCAATGCTAGATTAGAATTTAGAAATATTTATTCGAAAGAACAGTTTCCCATACAAAAAAGCAACAAAAATTTTCTCATTTCGTTTATCCTGGTAAGTACCTTCACCTATCACAAACACGTTCCTCCCAATATGAACTCATATAAACAAAGTGTAGTGTAAGTTCCAACCCTCCTTGACACCTACATTTCCTAACACCGCACTAAGGTAACGTTATTTGGACGCTCCTAATGGAGTAAGTGCTTTGGCAAATGGCCTGTGCCACGGAGCTTTTAATGCAATTTCGTCTCCCTTTGTAGCCGGGAATTGGCGCAATCAATCCATTTACACTTTGTTTCGCCAACAGTGCCACTACCCGCCACACGCAAGACAGGGCTTTTAGCTTCAACTAAATTGCTTTCCTGGATTTTTGCACTATACAATAACTTTGTTTATTAGGTGACATTATTTTTTTATATTTTTAGACAAATATCGTAATTTTATTTATTTATTAAAGGTATACAACGGCTTCTGTATAAAGAGTATTAAGTTCAGTTAATACATATAAATCAGTTTTGGGCTTATACAGTCACCGATTACAGATTAACCAACAATCTTGATAATAAAATAAGTGATAATTTAAGACTAAAAGAAATATATTTTCGGAGTATTCTAAGTATGTTTCGAAATTATAAGTCTGAACTAACGGTGGTACACCATAGTCGGAGCTACGGATATGCGCCGGACTTAGACGCTTATGTCAAAATACGAGTACCTACTATAAAAATCCCATTACCTTTTAGTAGTTTTCCCGACTCGGAACCCTCGGCAAATGCTCGCAGACGTAATTATGACCACCTTAGCAACATGTTTCTAATGTATATGCGCGCATATTCTCCATCAAAGTCTCCAATCACCCTTCTATAGATAAGAGTGATGAATTGAGTTCGCGTTGTAAACACTGTAGCCATAAATAAAAACCATTTTATTTAATTTAAAAGAATAAGTCAGTTTGGCAAATTGATTGTCAAAAATAAGCATAGCGACGTAGCTTTACACAATTGCGGAGTAAATAATATCTGATAATTATGAAAAGAATTCAAATGTGTAAAAAAGTTAATCGGAATCACACGTTTAATAGTCGTAAGTTGAGTTTTCTTTGAATTTTAGGTATGAAACATCGAACATATCTCGTATGTCGAGGCGCTATAATGCACTTTTCTGACTTAGAAAAATATATCTATTTTCAGACTTGAATCATAAAGTTACTCAGCTAAATGCCGCCGTGAGCCCTGAGATTCTTGTTGGTCAAATATGGCTGCAAGATGAGCCGACAGGTGTAGAGATTATCGAACTTAATACTTCGGATGAAGTTGATCCGGCTCCAGTGGAAAACAAAAATGAACGTATGGATCATGCCTGGAGCTATTCTAAAACTGAAACACTGCAACACTTAGAAGACAACTACAAAATCAACCAAAAAGCAAGAGAAAGGCGACGTATGCAACAAGACCATCGCTTTTTTAACACAAGCACTGCAACAAACACGCGTGATGAATATACAAATAACAATTATTATGATTCTGATATAGATAATCAATACAATGAGGACAATCATCTAATCAATCATCAAGTAAATTGTTTCACTATAATAAACAAACATTTCATTCAATCCGATTCTTCGTCAGATGCGGAACTTGAGATAGTTACCTCTAACGATATGTTAATGGAAGGCAACCAGTGGGATTCAGGGAACCTTCCGTACAAGGAGGAAATCATAACGTATGATCCTGATTTAGATAAAGAAGCACGCACTATATGGATTTACTCGTTTAAAAATAAACACCTTCTTGCAGAAGATGATTATGACTGTGGTAAGACGGCTGTTAGGGATATTTCTACTTCTACTTCATGTTCTACAGAAAATGAGGAGGAAGAGAAAACTCAGGAAAGAAGTACGAATGTCAGTCGCTTAGGATCACCGATACCTCCAGCTTATATACCAAGACTAAATTTATCTTTCGGTCCAACATTGTCCACCGTTACCGAAGTATCCGAACCGAACAAACAAGTGTCACCGAACCCTTCATATAAATCCCCCAAAAGTGTATTGCAGAAGCCAATAAATGGCTGGTTCAAAAATGAAACGAACAAAGTCGACAGTGCGAGATCGGAAAAGTTTGAAAAATCGACAAACGTCATAAACTGGATGGCATTATCACCGAGAGAGAAAAGACGGAGGTCGAAAGAAACAGGAGACAAATGGGTAGGTAACATCTTAAAATTAGAAACATATGAAGAAAGATTAGCTAACAAAGCACAGGAGCTCACAACAATAAATTCAATTCAACAAGAAAAGTCCCATCAAGAGAATTCATTCAAGTTACAAGTGGATGTCGATGTCCACGTCAGTGTTGATGACAAAACGCCGGATAGAAGGTCTTTAGGAACACCAAATGGTGGAGAAATTGTTCTGAAGTCCAAAGTTGACGACAGAAGTCCGATAAACTTATTAAGACGTCTCCAAATTGAAGCAAGTAATACCTTAGACCGCGGGGACCATGATATGAAACTGGTACAAACAGAAGTTGATCCTGATATAAAATTGGAAGAACCAGAGCGAGTTGATTATGACATACAATTTGGACAAACTCAACAGGTGATGTGTCTTACTCCTCGCGAGCCACATCCATTATATTTACGTGTTCACGGACCAATCGATGCTCCTGAAGAGAACTTAAAAGTTGATCCTGACGTTTGGGATCGTGAAGAAAGCGAAGAGAAACAAACTGCTTCTTATGACTATCTAACAGACAAAATGAAATGTGCTGTAAAGGATCCTGACGATGTGTGGATGAAGAATAACACGCCGTTCCTACAACCATCCGAATGGAACGACTACGCTAGTCTAGCTGACAGCCCTCTCACAATCCAAATGTCGATAAATGAAACGGAAATAAAACGCAAAACATGGTTTAAGCGCGCTTTCAAACGAATAATAAATTGTTGTCCAATAAAATCAGAAAAATAAAACAACACGTTTTTAATTGGCGAATTTATTAAATTCAATCACTATCAACTTCCAGTAATTGAAGTACTTACACAAAATAAACCTGCTATTAAAGGTACTTGCAAAAGAGAGTTCACGACACAAAAATAATTCAGCTTGTATCTGTATGCACACACATACACACAGACCATGTTATACTATCACAATGGTTTACACACAAAACGATCATCTAGTCTCGTAATGCATAATTTCCTATTTTAATAGCGTACAAAGTTTCAGTTTTTATTTAAGTAGCAAAATTAAACAGAGATACATCTCAAGATCAGAATCTTGCACAATTTTTTATAACTGTTAGCCCAAGTGCAGTAATTAGCATTTCGACGCCATTACGAAGTCAACTCCGATGATAAAGTTGATGATTAATAAATTAACAGCATCGGAATTATAAGTTCTAGTTGTTTAAAAATTCAAATACGTACATAATATTTGTTTGTCATCTTGTTGAAAATCTTGAATCTACCCGAACACACCTTGAACCAATAACTCCAATACAGTTTAATATCTTCAAAATGGAGTACACTTGGGCCTTCAGTAGCATACTAAAACACATTACGCTTTATTAAAATAGAACGTCAATCGTCATAATTATAAATCTCACAATCCATTAGGGTGTTGACATCCATCCCATCTACATATCATACTGACCAATAACATCACATTTTTTTATCTTATGTAGTGTTTTCTATTTGTTTACTTCTATCAATGTAGATGGCGTGGGTGTGCAATGAGGAATGTAAAGTATCATACAATTAGTACTGCAAACAGAGCCTTAACTAAAGAAATCCAGTTTCAAACTATCATAAAGTGAAATGCATCGTAAGTATGGCATCCACTAGAACCGTCCTAACTTCAGCAATACATGATCACGCTTTTATACAAAATACATACTGTTTCTTTATAACCTTAGCCTTAACACATCTCGTATGTCAAGCTCAAATATCTATTTAATAATGATTCATCAACAAATGCATAGACTATTTAATTTGTATGAGTATTTATTAATATATCTATAACGTAATATTTATCGACTATAGGAGTAAAGTGCTACAAAATACTTTGTTACATCGATACTTTGCTAATGTCATAGCATCATTTAATTAGGGGCAAAAGCAGCATGTATGGATAGTACTTCATTAGTAAACTCGATGTAACTGTTCAGCAAAAGGTGAAACACTATTAGAATCAAAATATAGTGCTTCTTGTAATTTTACGCGCCATATTACCATTTATATATTCAAAAGTTGATGAAATATTAGAAAAAGTATGGCCGAAATGAAAAAGGTCGCATCGAGCGTAGCACATTTATTTGTTATCCAACAAAGGTGACCATCAATAGTAATGTTAGTTTACGCAAGTCACGGCCATTTTCATTTAACGAGGCTTATAATTACATATTTCATATCTAGTAAATAATAGCAAACATACAAAACACTGAGACCTGCTCAATCAAACTACAGGAATGCCGCCGTAATATGGACTTTAAAATGTATAGGGTAAAATTTCAAATTCAATAAGTAAATAATCACGGGTAAATATAATACATGATTAAATTTCAAAATACTCGAATATGAAACGTTCAAATCACTGCAATACACTATCACACAATTTTATATCTTAGCACGGTATGTTAACAGGTGAATAAATAATTTCATTGTTTGTATTGACCTAGTTACAGCTACAATAAGGCCTATGTTCCTCGTGTCGACCTGTCTAGAGGCGAGAAAAGAAAAGTAACTAATGTATTAAGTTTTAGGCGATGATTACAAGGGCTTCTGTCACACATAGATATGCATTTGTTATACTATAGTAGACCATACACTTGTGGAAACGATTGGACATACTACTCACTAAATCTTCACGTGTCACTCTACCAACTGATCGTAATATTTGCGTTGTGAAGCCCTCATCCACAAAATCAAAGGTGGCGCATGTGACCTTGTATCGTTATCCAAAACTCCAAAGAAGGGAATCATCAATTACCTACGTTGCTTAGAGGAAACATTTAGAACTGTTATGAAATTAAGTTCTTCGGTATTTTTTTTTTATGGAATGGGATCAAACGAGGACAGACCACATGACGGTAAGCGATCAGCGCTGCTTACATACCGCAACGCCAAAGGAGTTTTAAAAAAGGAGTACCTACACTCTTTTCTTAGAGACTTGAGATATAATTTTTAGGTGGTTAATCACTGGAGCGTCGTCCACTAAGTCACTGCAAACATCTTTTCCGTCATACTCTTTCAAGATTTGTCTTCTAAGCATCATATTGGTAATTAGTGAAGTCCGCTTCAGTGCAGTTCTCTACTTGAGGAGAGAGTGGAGTTTGAGGTCACGTGGTGGGTAAGGCCGGCAGTGCGAGCTCGCGTCGTATGTAGAACAGTATGTAGGGCTTGCAGCCCGCCACCGCGGCCGCGTCCGCCGCGCGCACTGTCTGGTCGTTGAAGTGAAACCATTGCTCCTCGTTGATCGCGAAGGCCGTGTAGTGACCCGAACCGGCTCTGTAGGTTAAAGGGATATTGAAAAATATAGTAAGTTTGAAATGTGGTAAGTGAAAAGTAGTGTTAAGTATCATTTTCTTAGATAGGGTAAAGTATCTACAAGCTCAATACATACAATAACGAAATCTAGTAATGTAGACTATTTTTCCAAATAAGCTTGCTTATATTATACATGAAATATACATGTAAATACACAAGTATAAGGTAAAATTCAAGTATTGAAAATTATGAAAATATCAGTCAATAATAATTTTGTACGACTATTTTATTTTAGCTAAAACTGAAATTGAGTAACAACGGTAAGTTTAGTAAACAAGCTAAGAATAGCATATAGAAAAGCGTACATACCCAGAGCCATGGTGCACGATGACTGCGGCGAGATCGTAGAGATTGTTCCCGAGGCCGGAGCGGCGTGTGTCGGGCACGTTGGAGAGCACGAAGCGGGACATGTCCAGCGCGCGCAGCGGGAATGTAATGCTCGTGTCCACCTTAGTCCTGTAACATAAGATCATGTTTTATGAAGTTTGTTATAAACTGTTAGGCGTGCTTTTCCACCAGAGATGTGCTATGTAGCTATTCTACAAAGATGTTACAGCTAAGCTGTGAAACTATGTGACCGTTTCCACTGATACTAAGCTTTAGAGCTGTGCGAGGAAGATGCGCAGCTCGAGTGTGCGATGTATCGATAGTAGGGAAGCCATCCATAACACACATCCATAGCATGCGTCTTTCCATATAAAAAACATATCTTAGCTGAGTTCGTTTCCACCAGTGCTATGCTATGTGTACCAGTCAATATGATTGGTGGAAGCCTAACGCATCCACAGCAACGTAATATAATAGTACATCTCTGGTGAAACACACTAAGGGTGCATTTGTATGACAGAAAGAGATAGGTTTGTCGCGAACAGTCAGATAGGTATTTATTTATTAAGAGTAGAATTAAGACGAGATACGGCGAATGTATCGCTCGTAATTTATTTTATGTTGGTTGTTGATAGTACAGCACTTATAAGCGTAAATTTGGTGAAAAGGAATAAATAAAGGCAACAGTTACCTGAAGTAGTTGTGCCACCGGAATCTCTTGAGGTGTAAACATAGCACGTTGGGTAGTCGACGTATCCAGAACTGTTTGGTTGACTTCTGTTTACTCTTACAACTGCTACAGAAGTAACGCTCCGTGTCTGCTAGTTCCTCCACCTGCAACATTTATTCAAACAATTAATATAACTCGCAATATCAATTATATTTATTTATGTTGACGTAATAAATGCTTATAACTAAGTGAAGGGCTTAGTAGTTAAGACAGTAGTAAGCTACTGTCTCTTGTATAGTCATTACAAGCGTGACTGCTGCCAGACTTCGATACTTGAGTATCAAATTCTGCCGGGTTAAGAGATAACTATTGATGCGATTTTTAGTAATATTGAGAAATTCTCAAGACTTTAATGCTAAGGAATGCTAATTAATTTACACAACTATAAAATTATTTAGAAATAAAACTTAAAACTAAATACTACGAAAACATACCTGTACGAAACTCGAGAGACAGTCAGCCAATGCGACAGGCGCGTCATGTCGCCCAGTCTCCGGTAGTTCTAAAGAAAGGTCTAAGAAGGGATCAAACTTTTTGCTCTCCGTGCCACACGCCAAACAACGTACCTATAACAAAAAGATGAAATTAGAAACTGGTATGGACAAAAATTACGCAACATCGTATTGGAACGTAAATGATTTAAAAAATAAGCAAGTATCTATGTGTTTGTTACTCTGATATTTTGGCGTAAAAAATCGGCTGAAAAGGTATTATCATATACTCATAGAAGCTGATAAAAAATAGCATAAAAAAAGAATATAAATCGTACTTCGCTCTGCAGCGTGCCGCCGAAGACCGCGGTGACGATGGAGGCGGCGGGCGACCGCGCCACGAACCCCGCCTCCGTGCGCTCCGGCAACAACTGCTGCAGCTCCGTGTGTAGTCTGACACAAGCACATTCAATTTATTCATCACAAAATATCATCAAAAGTCTCACACACATTATAAAGACATAAGTACTTAGGAAACTAGTTTTTGGTAATAAAAAGTTGAGGCAATCGAATTTTGCCTGTATCTTGTTACTTTCCACCAAGTGACGTTGGAGTTAAATACTAGCTGACCCGCGCAACTTCGTTTGCGTGTATCCCGCTACTTCGACAAATACAGTCAACGCACCAACACATATTGGATACTAATTTTCAATTCACAATAACTTCTCTTTCCCTTAACCGCGTTTAAAATATTAAAATGTTTTTTGGTTTCTGTGACTCTTCTTTGATCGCCCCCCTATCAGTTTTTATAAAAAATATTTAAGTAATGTACAGATTTTTTTATATCTTATATGTATAGATTCGTAGTACCTACTTTTTAATATTATATAGGGATCCCCCGCCGCCGCGGCCGGCCCGTACCGTGCCGCAATACTAATACACAACACATATTGGATACTAATTTTCATTCACAATAACTTCTCTTTCCCTTAACCGCGTTTAAAATATTAAAATGTTTTTTGGTTTCTGTGACTCTTGCTTTATCGCCCCCCTATCAGTTTTTGGAAAAAATATTTAAGTAATGACAGATTTTTTTTGTCTTAATGTAAATCAAAGTCGTAGTACCTACTTGTTAATATTATTTATAGGGACGCTGCCCCCGCCGCCGCGGCCGGCCCGTACCGTGCCGCAATACTAATATCGTGATATCTCCTAAACTATATGTCTAAATAACACACTGTAAACTGCAAAAATAATCTAAATTAAATGCTCGTGAATCACCTAAAATATGTACTCACCTATCTAGCATGTACCGAAGGAACTCATGCGCATCTTGCTGTTGATATCCCCTAAACCTGGGCACAACCTTCCAGATCACAAGGAACAGACATTCCGGGGAGATCGCACCTTTCGAACCACAACCACTGTTCAAATTTATTAACACCTGGAAATACACAATCATTCGTTACAAAGTTATTTGCAAGTAATCATTCGCAACATGTCATAATTTCAATCAGTAGATAATGATGTGTGACAAACATTGAAGATGTAAACAATTTAGTTTCACGTGAGCAATTTTGTGACCATTACTCAGAATATCATTCTGAACTTTGTTCAATGAATCATCTGATTGCCAGCTTGTTAACAACTGTTTGTATGGCATACAATATAATTATTCTAGAATGTTGTCACAATCTATTACCTTCCTAAGTTCCTCAGCCATGACAACATCGTGCATCTCCTGTCGTGTGTAACTCCTAGAGTGGTACACTTTGCGTCCATTCGTCTTCATTTCCAAAGACGGCAACTGACTAAAATAGCAACTGAACTCCTGTATATTATTAAGACTCTGGAGTACAGCATTCATAAAACAAGTATTGCCTAAATTTTTTAATCCTACTACTTTCTTCTCTCGTTGAGTTTTTCCATTGCATGGTGACGATTTCTTTTCCTTATTTCTAGGTGTTTGTGTCGTACTGTTCTCTGTGGAGCTGCTGTCATCTGAGTGAGTTCTTTTGCGGGAACGAGGCCTTAGACTACGCACTGGCTCCTCAGCATTCTGAAAAATATAAATTTAATATTATTATGATGAAAGTAACAAGAAAAATTAAATTTATCATCATTTATGAAAGCAGTCAATAAATAGTTAATTAATGAATTATCATAGATAATGGATTGAAATAGATGAATAGATTTGCCTGATAAATGAGAGCTCTGAAGTCTATTTTATATACTCATATAATATGATAAGGGTCTTATATGAGTACATTAAACCCTTATCACATGAAAAGTTGCCATAATATTATCACCAAAATGTGGGTAAATCTACCTTTGCCTATCCAAACAAGACACAATATTAAGAATTTATAAAAATGAGGATTGAATTAGCATCCTGCTCAGATGAACATTTATAATATTTCCATGTAATTAAATAATAAACACTTACCTTAATACTTTTAGCAGGTTTACTGTCACTTGTTTCTGGTAGATTAGGTTCATCGCCAAAAGAGACTGCGGATATAACTTCCGCAGCCCTGGAATCATCCCCACTCCCGCTTGGGGATGCTGGTTTGTCAGACACAGAAGTACTAGACATCATACTGTTGCCACCTTCACTGCCATCCTTGCTGTTATCTTCACTCTGTTCCAAATTACCATTACTTTCTACATCATGTTGCCTTCTAAGTTGCATAATACTTTGTCTTATTTTATCTATCGGATTATATTCCAAATCATTTGATACATAGTCATCACATTTGTAACTGAAATGAGAAATAAACAATCATTTATTTAAATAATTATCAATCAAGATCGGTAGATAGTAAAGATAACTAAGTTTGTTCTTTTACCAGTAAACTGAATAGACATCACAGCTCATACAGAGCTGATGGTCTGATGTCTCTGCATGAAGCTTTGCATGTCCGTTGACATAGCGACCACAGTTGACCGCTCCACAATGCAGGCACAACCAGTTTTGTCCTTCGGCAGCACATTCTTTAAATACAAGATAAAGAAAACAACTTAATGCAAGTTCTCTACTAATGTTCACATGTATGTATCCTATTGCCCTCACACATTACTTTCCACTAGTCACAGATGGACAAAAGTAGTTCAAACCAAATCTAATCTAAAGTTACTTTAGTAACACACTAAGTAAGTCTGCAAAATAATCTGATAATAGTGTTATTGCGTGTGTTTATTTTGGTTCCATGTATGCCAATAGGATATTACAGATATTTAGATAGCAATGCGGTAAAACCAAACATCGCCCTGGCATGTATCGCACAAACAAACTTGAAAAGCCACTATTCATAATGTAAACCAGTTGGAGATACTGTAAATCAAGGAGATTGTTTTTATGGGTCATAATGTTCGACGAATCTTATTCGAATGATATAAGCTAATCGAAGCGGGTCGACAGGCATATTATCATAATCATATACGCCGCCATGGTGGTCGGCTTGGTCCTAGTCGAAAATAGACCAGTGGCATGATGTAGTTAACATTATTTTAACCATCGCGTCAGAAATGCGACATCGTCAGTCACGGTCACCCATACCGCGCCCCCCTCCCGTTCCCCTCGAACAGCTGATTATTAAAGTTCGTTGTATTGATTTTTCTATGCTAACCTCCCATTATGAGTACAATGCGGCAACTTTTTACATATACCCATTATAGGCAATGGACTAGAGCGTTTTGACTACAAGAAAATTATTCTATTTACCTGAACAATTGAAGTTCTTTGTGATCGTCGTATCCTCAACGTTGAAACTATCTGCCTTGACGTTATCTAATAAATGTGTACATTCCATTCTTCATAATACGATAGAATCGAAATAGTAACACATAAATTTAATTCATAGAAAATTAAATAAAATTGATTTTATCGAAGCGCTGCGCCTCAAGCTCAATTTACTCCTCGTAGCAAGCAAGAAGCAAGCAAGCCTAAAATGAATGAATGAACGAGAGCGACATATTTACTTCCTTCATTTTGATTTGGCTATTCCGTGAGTGAGAGTGAGAAGGCAAACGCATCGGAAAAACACAACAATTACTTTTCATTCGGATACATTCACAAAATATTGAAGGAGTTTGCCATTAATATTACTTAATTATTTTAGCAAAAACTTAAAAGAAATAATGAATTAAATAAATGATACAGCCAAAATAATGTGGGAGATTCCAGTACAGACAGATGTCACAGTTACGCACAATAGACCAGATATTATTTACATAAATAAAAAAGATAACAAAACATATTTAATAGATATAACAGTACCATCAGATTACAATATAGGAGCCAAAGAAATAGAAAAACTAAGTAAATATCATTTATTACAAAAAGAAATAACCCGGTTATGGAACACACAAGCACAAGTCGTACCCATAGTCATAGGAGCGTCCGGAATGGTAGCTAAAAGTATCCACAAATATTGCACACAGTTAGACTCCAACATTAACATACACATCATACAGAAACAAGCAGCCATCCATACAACCACCATCCTCACTAAAGTTTTAGGGAATACAATATACGTCGATAGGGAACGCGATCCTCCTCTTCCTTGAGGGTCTCAGGGCGGGAGGATTGTGGAATACCGACTCTCACGAGTCGTGATGTAAGGCATTACACCACATAATATAGGAAGTTCATAAATTAAACGTATAACAAATATCATAACAAATTTTTGACCTTATCTTGTTGCCCTCCTTTCAAGTCTGGATATATTAGTTTTTTTTTAATTGAATATACCTGAACTGTGTTTCTCCACGGACAGACCCACTCCTAGCCAATGATAAGTCTAATAACATAGGAAGTAAGGAATCCCTTGGGTAATACCCGCCTACAATTTATCGGGTCCATTATTAGCAGTCTGGTTTCTAAAGATATTTAGTACCGGGTTAGTTCGATGTTACCGTTTTCCTTGCAGCAAAACTTACGTGGGGTCAAAATGGCATGTCGTTATCTATGGCTATACTCGGAGTTGATTGACCCTGCAGTTATGGGGTTAGTAAACTCAGTAGGTACAAACTTTCCATGGGTATGTACCAGAACACCTATTCTACTGGAACAGGCGTGCACATTTGGGGTTAACCGGGTGCCACAAACCCATGTCATCAGAAAAGCTTTTGCATGTACACACACTTGTAGGTTTATGATTATTAACACCTCTGCTTACACTTGAGTAGGTGTTGTTAACTGGGTACCAAGTAGAATGGCTTAATATAGTTCTCTGTAAATAAAGTTTAGACAAAGGCTACAGGTGTGTACTTTTATAATTGCCAATACAATGAGGTTGTATTCAACTCAAAAACATTTAAAATTAAATTATTTGTACCCCAAGTAGGAAATAGGTTAACAGTTTTAGTGAAATAAATAAAAGAAACAAATAGATATTAATTATTTATTATCCTTAATTACGTCTGCCACCATAGCCGCCTTGTGTGGCTGGCTGCGTCAGTTGCAGACCGTTGATGTTATTGAAGTCGAGCATCTTCAACATGTCCTTGGTGTCGGGGTCAACTTCAATGATGTCATGCTCCAGGGCGGAAACCTCGGGCACATAGTTGTCACGCCTCTCACGCTCTTCCTCTTGCAGTTTGATGGAGATTCCTCTGACCTGGGAGTGCCTGAGACGCCTCATCAAATGGGTAGCAAACCTGGAATCAAGAAGATGTATGTCAAATATTTTATGTTCTTGATCATTATCCAAAATCACTGAAAAATAAGGGATCTCACAAAAAGGGAGCATTTGGCATAAATACCACACATGAGTCAGTTGAGTCTTAAAACTGAAAAGTTACAGAATGCTGCTTGGCTTGAGTGTTAGGATAAATATAATATAATACACATCTTGATTAACCACTCACTTTCACTATTGAAATCATAACTTTTACTTGGTTATTCTTCATTTCTGAGAAATAAGATCAATAACTAGTGTTGTTTTAGAATGTTTATTTACAATTGAGTATGGTGTAAATGTTCACTTTTTGTTAAATTAATGGTTAAGCACATCAATTGAAATACTACTCTTCAGAGTAGAAATGGTACTCACAACTACATACAATAGTGTAAATTATACAGGTACTTACTCCTAACCTACATGACACTAAAATTCATAACATATTTTGATAAATAACAAATATCATGCATTTATGACATTTCGTAGGGATTGGTTTGTGGATGCAATTATCTGCTTTTAAATAATCTACAATTAAATAAATAAACAACATTCAATTTACAAAATTAGAGCAAGTAATACATACCCAGCGATTTTGTTACGCAGGGGCTTGGTGGGAATGATGGCGATTTCCTCACATATTCTCTTATTTGTGTCGAAGTCCAGAGTCAATCTGGTGTAGTATTTTTCAATGATAATCTTAGCCGCTTTCTTGACGGTCTTAGTCCTGACACGACCCTGCAATTTTCAGAGGTTACTTCGTAAATAAGCTTCATTATTGATTATTCACTACTTATAAATGAAATTAGGAAACAGAGATAAATCTTTTTCACATGATTGTAATGATATTTTAAGATTTAAGGTAAAATAAATTATTCACCATGGCTGAAACACTGCAGCAACCTTCACTGACAGATACGAAAGAACTTGAAAGAGTTTATTTTGACTTTGACAGAGTTCAATGTGTGGCAATATGAAAATATTGTCTATGGCTAAATTCAGTCGTCAGGGTTACCAGTATTTATTTTTTGTATTTTTAAAAGTCAAAGACCAACCTACCGACACTGTCCCTAAACCAGAGCCGTCTGAGCCGTATTATCAAATTGGGCAAGTGCCTAGGGCACCAGGTCATAAAGTTATTTATTAAGTAAAGGCGCGCGTACCCAATTACTTATTTATTTATTTAATTTGCCGGCTGTTCCGTTCTCATACGGTATGACTCATAAACTCATAACTCGCTTCAAGCTTCCTTGTGGGAACTGCTAGAAAGTGGAACTCTTTGTCGGAGTCTATGTTTCCTGATAGGTAATCCGCATCATCACTTACCATCAAGCGAGATATCAGCCAAACGTCGACCCATCAAGTGTAAAAAAAATAGCTTGTCTGATGTAGTTGATGTATAAAGATCCAAACATTCAAACATACAAACTTTCACATTTATAATATTAGTGTGATTTTTTGTCCAACCATTGCAGCGTGTTGAACGTCCTACTGGACGAAAAACCAGAGATCTGACTAACGCCATCTGGTGAGCAAAAATGCAATAGCCCCATTGGTGAGCAAATGGGAATTTGATCGCGGTTAAAAAACATTTTTGAATAGGGCAATAATCAGGAAACATATGTTGACAAAATTTTGTCTCTGGCCGAATTCTCCATTTCGGATCTCCATTGAAATACCGTGTGTGCTTGATTTTGCCGCGTTTGAACGCATGCTGTGATCCACATTTGAATAAAAGAAACCGGCAAAACTATTTTATTATTTAGTGTCGTAATAAACTTTCTTTTAAAGCCGAATTATATCTATAGTTTGTTATAAATAAAAACGTCAAAATGTTTTGGGGTAAGTAAATTAACCGGCAGTTCTAATATCACCACGTGTTGGCACCGCATTTAAACACTTAACTATAGAATTACTCTTTTTATATTTGATATAACATAACTACGATTACTATGAACATTTAAGATTGTAATGCTATACGTTCCTACTTTATTCGTTAGCCCGGCTTCTAGATTGCCTAGCACATATATGTCTATACCTACCTACCTATCTATTATTTTGAACTAGCCTCAGTATTTAAACCAAGTCTACCAAATGTTTTTACACAAGACAGTTAGTAACAAGTTGCATTATTTTAGGTTGGAAATGGTATGATTTAAAATAGCTATCTATATCTCAGCACATGTGGTTTGTCAGAATGTTCTTGACTAAACATCACCTACTAAAAAACTTCAATTGGATTAGGTTGTGCAACAGCTGTATTGATATTGTGAAATGTACTAGTAATAGATAGAATGTTTAAATCATTATGAAATTATGTATTAAAAATAAACAACACACATAATTTTGCAGGACTTATTATGGAACCGAACAAACGGTACACCCAAGTGGTGGAGAAACCGTTCCACATCTCACAGGCAGCTATGGACATCAGCACCGGAGACAATGATCCCTGCCAAGTTATGGTAGTAGTCGATGGCAAGAACTTCCTAGTGTGCACATTACAGAAGGGCAAGATTATCCAGGTGCCCTTGGACTTGTATTTCAAATCTGGAGATTCAGTTTCATTCTTGACAAATGGTAAGTCCTTGATTTCCTGAATTATGTAGATTTGAAAAGTTAAAAAATACTATAATTCACATAAAATATTTGAACACTGAGAAACAGGCCCTGCAATCTATACACATTATATTCAATATTTTTACAGGTAAATGCAATGTTCACTTGACTGGTTACCTTGATCCTGAGTTTGAGGAGGATTTGGAGGATGAGGAAGAGGCTGAAGAAGAAGAGGAGGAGGAGGAGGCTCCACCTCTAGTGCCAGCTAAGAATAAGAGGAAACTCGAGAATGCCAATGATGCCACAGCTAACAAAAAGGCCAAGGTAAGTTAACTTAGTAATTCTCATCATTCATAATATTCATGACAAATTACTGTTTGACAAGGTAATTTGATTAGTTTCAAGTCAAGCCAGGAGCTCATAGTCATGAGTTACAAGTTGTAATAAAAAACATAATCCACAGCCTGACAAGAAAGCTGGCAAGAACAGTGCACCAGCAGCAGAAAGTGATTCAGATGACGATGATGAAGACCAGCTTCAAAAGTTCCTTGACGGAGAAGATATAGACACTGATGAAAATGATGAATCATTCAAAATGAACACATCAGCTGAAGGAGATGACAGGTAAATACAAAATAACAACATTTTTGTTATTCATTTGAAAACAGTTTTTGATTTTAGATTTAGATCAGATGGGTGCAATTTGTGAATCCTCTCATGAAACTTGAACTTAATATAATTTTTATTGTATGTTTCATTTACCAGTGATGAAGAGGATGATGATGAAGACGAAGAGGATGAAGAAGATGATGATGAGGACGATGAAGAAGAGGTAGAAGAAGCACCCAAGAAGAAGAAGAAACAGCCAGCCGCAGAGCAGGACTCAACACTGGACACAAGCAAGGAGTCTGTGGACATGTCCAAACTGTCCAAGTCACAGAAGAGAAGGCTCAAGAAGAAGCTCCAACAACAAGCTAAACAACAGCCTCAAGTCAATGGAGTTGATAAGCCTAAGGTAATTGTTATTTTATTTTATTTTATTGAAAAAAATTAAAATATAGACTGTAGCAGTGTTCTCTAAATTTTCCAGTCTCATGGGCTTTTTATGATGTCTTGTTCAATACTTATTACATTCCAGTGTGAACTAATTTGGCTTTTTCTTCTGTTATAGAAAGAGGAACCCCAACAGAAGGCTGAAAAGAAGAAGCCTGAGGCCAAGAAAGAAGAGGCTCCAGTAGAGAAGAAAGAAAAGAAACAAATTGCTGGTGGTGTTTCTATTGAAGACCTCAAGGTCGGTTCTGGACCTGTTGCTAAGGCTGGCAAAGTTGTAATGGTAAGGAGTAATTTTAATTTTTCTATCTTAATAGACATCACAACATCCAGTGAAGAAAAATGTCCCAATGACACTTTGACTTATAATTTCACATTAATATTGCCAATTGTACTTGCCAAAAGTAGTTTATTCAAGAGTTTTTATAATATTAATTTTGTACAAAAGAAGAACAAGCAACCAGAGCAAAAAAGATCACTTGTTTTATTTTAAAATGTATCTTCAAACCAAACAGGTTTATATATGACTGCAGGTGCATACTGCATACCAATAGTATTACTATGCACCTATTATGTCGCAAATCATCAAGTATATGTTATATTACATGAAAAATATTTTTACCAGGTTTACTATGAAGGTCGCCTTAAGCAAAACAACAAGATGTTTGACAACTGTGTGAAAGGACCCGGCTTCAAGTTCCGCCTAGGATCCAAGGAGGTCATCTCTGGCTGGGATGTAGGTATTGCTGGCATGAAGGTTGGAGGCAAGAGGAAGATCGTCTGCCCACCTGCGATGGCGTAAGTATATTATTTTGTCGATAGTCAACTAATACAGAACATTGCCAAAGAATATGTTATAGTGTCTAGACAAATAGGCTTGCCTTGCATTTGCCATTTGTGGGTTTTTCATTTCTGTGCCACAACTTACATAATTAATTAGACTTCATGTATAAAGTAAATAAAATAGATAAAGGCCTTACACTTACAAGCTGTGTATACTAAAGTAAACTAAAAAATATTTGAGAATTCCTCCATCTAAAAATTGCTGGTATAGTTGTAACTGCTTGTTGCCACATTTCAACATGAATTTTGTAGTTGTACAGAATGATAAACGAAAACTTGTTTTGCAGGTATGGAGCCAAAGGATCACCTCCAGTCATCCCACCAAACTCAACTCTAGTATTTGAAGTTGAACTGAAGAATGTGAAATAAGTGAAATGTTGATGAATGTGCCAGTATGTCGAGAACTTGTTGATTTGCTTTAATTGAATGTTTATTGAAAGGTTGACATTGAATGCATGATTGTTGAAACAGTTACAATGTGCTCTATCTGCAATAAGTTTATTTTGTGTGAATTAGAAGAGGTGCTACATATTGTGTAACATTATGATACTATTTCTTCAATCATATCTTGTTTTTCATATGAAAAATATCTTTATTCTGAAATTACATAATTGTTTTTCTATTGAACATCAGTAAAATATTGCAGGTATACCACATTGTTGTCTACAGCATAAGTTGTCTTAAGTTAGTTCATAAGGATTTTACTGGACATGATAACTTAAATTCAGCTGCAGAATAAACAAAATTGTTCTAAAAAAATTTTGGTTTCTGAAATATATCCTGTCACTTTTACCCAAATTCTATTTCCGATAAAATATTAATTAAATGTTTTTTTTTAATAAAGTACCAATAGAATGAAGCCTCTGATGTAAATGTGTGACATCTATTTCTGGTTAGATAGTTATTAATTCCGACTATTATTATATAAGGTTATTTTACTAAGAAGTTTTTCATGGAAGACTTTCCATAGTAAACCAGTATGCATTATACATGTAAGAGTAAAAGATATGTTTGAATTTTAATAAAAAACTAGACAATCATTCAGAGCATGGACTAATTTAAATTATTAGTTCATGATGCAGAGTAACACTCAACAATGATTATCTAGTTTTGGGACAAGCATAGTCATCTGCATGTATTCTACAAACTGTTGGTATGACTAAGGTACTCTAATCAATCAAAATATTGTGAAATAAAAGTCAAGAAGTCTATGAATTGTTTTATTTCAACCTTACTATTTTAAAAGATTTAAGGATAAAGTATATAGTATAATATCACAACATAAGGAAACTTACATAAAGTATGTAAATTAGTAGTTCAAATTTAAATTGCCCAAGTTAGTAGTTCAATCATAAAACAAAAATATATTTACATTTTTTTTAAATATAATATTAGTTTACAAATGCCAAACGAAATACACAATAACATGCTGGTTACAAATCATATTATAAGCTAAGTAGGTATTAAATAATTTAAGTAAAATACATATTTAACTCGTAACCATATTAGTCCGTTTTGATCCTATTTGGTGCTTCCGTGGTGTTACTCAGCTCCTTTTGATTAGCATCATTGTCCTTGGTTATTTTATCATCTTTCTTTCTACTAAATGCGCATACTCCACCTTCGCATTTGAATGGAAATTCAGTTTTTACATTACCGTCTGCATCTTTCACCGCCCATGGATTCCAGAACCGTAAAACATATGGCTGAATAAATTTGTGCCACAGGAATAATAATACAGGAATGACGAAGCAAGGCACACAAACCATTTTCGATTGCTTCGAATAGATTTTGACTATAGGCTTTGATGGAAGTCTGTTGTATGAACACGTATCAAGATTAGGTCAGAGTGTTGATAGCGATGTTTTAATATTTTTAAAGAGTTTAATAAAATAAATTGTGAATTAAATTACGGAAATGTTTATGACATTTTCTATTATTCTATTTGACAAATGGAATGTAAGTGAAGTGACATAGAGTAACTAGAGTAATCTGACTTTATTTGACAATGACAGATTTATTTTACGGTATGGGTTTAGTCTATGGTGCTTGGATGTGTCGTCACCACTCGACACTGGCAGAATAGATAGTCGTAACTTTGTATTGGAGACTCGGTTGCCATCAAGAAAAAATCAACTCTTTGCGTCATTCAGTTGTTCGTAATTTAAACAAACGGGTTTAATAATATCAAAAAATGCGCCATTTAAGACATTGAGTTATAAATGAAAAATATGTTAACTCCATTCTTACATGACTCATAGTTCATTTAAAAGTGGATCACTTTACGTTCTCAAAGGCCTCTACGCAGGACTGTGAATAGATTGCTCTTTGTAAAAGACTTATTTTGTTAGTTTGACTTCTCAAAATTATAGGTACTAATAGATGTCTTACGGCGCATTCCAATAACCTACAGGTAGATTTGCCTACCACAGGTAGAATTTTGACATAAGCTCCATACAAAATGTGTCAAAATTCTACCTCTGGTAGGCAAATCTACCGATAGGTAGGTTATTGGAATGCGCCGTTAAAAGTTTAAGAATTCATAAAAACACATTATAAATAACATATTTTTGTAATAAATATTGTAATTTTGACGAATCAAGGATAGCAACATTAGTTAATTAAAATCAATAACTTCCGTTTGTGTATGTATAACAAAAATATATCAGTGCAGTCAGTATGATATAAGAAAAGGGTGCAAAATTAACAAAATGGCATTGGATTCATTAGACTACATACCAGAATTATGTAGGCAATTTGCAACAGGGAACTGCTACCTAGGCCCGTTTTGCAAATATCGCCATCGAGTGTTCCTAGAACGTTTAAGTGATTATGCGCAAATTTGTGAGTTAAATAACTGTACACGGCCAGAGTGCACAAACTTACATATAACAAAACAAGAGGAAAATCTCTTCAGAAATGAGGAAGTCATACCTTCAAAACTGGTTTGCAGGTATACAACTATGCTTTCGTTTCTAATCAATGAATTTGGTATGGAATATGTTGAGGCACAGACGTCTTTATTTGAAATATTATCGACAGTACCGCCACCAGAACGAGGACAGCTCCTGGAACACGTAATGGAGTGTTTATTGCAGTGTTCACCTCCGGCGCAGCCACCGTCTCCCCACCGCTCTCCAACAACCAATACTGGCTCCCAGCAACCGGCAATGACACCAGTCGGTGCGATACAACCACAATATCCATTTCCACCACCTAAGCTAAGTGGCGACATGGATACAGCCGTAACACAAGCACCTCCATACACACCGTCATCAACATGTTTAGGACCCATGGAATGGAAGAGATGCAAGGAAGAAATAAAACCACAGATACCAGCAAGGACTGTGGTACAAACGTCCCACGTACGTACACACACGAACGAAGCGCGAGCACTACTTTTAGCGCCACCACCGTCTTCGTCGCCTCTTTTATTGACGTCAAGTACTAGGACTTCTTATTTTGAGCCCGGTGATAATAAACGTAGAAAAATCGTAGAGGACTCGCCAATAGCAGATGCACCAAGGTCATCAGCAGTGAGTGTAACACGAGAACCACCTACAGCTCCGTCACCACAGTCATTGACGACAAATACCCCGTTTTCTAACAAGACGAGTAAGGGCTCTGATTTAGTAGCTACAGATAACACACAAAGGAAACCTCCGGCAATAAGTTCGCGAAGGCCAACAATAACGACTGGACCACGAGAACCACCTACAGCTCCGCCGCCACAGTCATTTACGACAAATACCCCGTTTTCTAACAAGAAGAGTAAGGGCTCTGATTTAGTAGCTACAGATGTACCCATGAAGACCCAAAGGAAACCGCCGGCAATAAGTTCGCGAAGGCCATCAGTAGCGACTGGACCACGAGAACCACCTACAGCTCCGTCGCCACAGTCATTGACCGTAAATACCATGGCTACTAAAAAGGTAAGTAAATGCTTTGATTTAGTAACCACAGAATTAAAAACCAACCAGAAACCGACAACAATAAGTCCACGGAGGTCATCAGCAGTTACTGTACCCCGAGAACTACCTATAGGTCCGTCGTCGCCGCAGTCACTAACGACAAATACCATGATTTCTAAGAAGACAAGTAAGGGCTATGATTTAGTGATTACAGAAGGAAAAACTAACCAGAATCCGCCAACAATAAATTCACAAAGGGCATCAGTAATGAATATACCACGAGAATCACCTGCATCTGCGTCACCACCTTCGTCGCCACAACAACTGTCGACAAATACCATGATTTTTAACAAGATGACTTCGTTTTCATCGGACCCTAGTTCTGTAGCAGAAATAAAAACGGAACCAAAATCGCCAACAACACTTCTGCCACCACTTCTGGCGCCACAATCACTAACGGTGACCACTAATTCATCCAACTCTAGTTGTATAGATACAGAAATTGATGCTGATCCGAGATTGTCACCATATATGATTCTAGAAGAACTACGTGGAGCTCTGCAACTACCCCCGCCACCACCTCCGCCACCACTTCCGGCGCCACAATCACTAACGGTGACCACAAATTCAACCGGCTCTAGTTTTATAGATATAAAGACCGAACTGAAATCAACAACCGATTCACCAAGGTCACCATCTATGAGTATACCGCGAGCGTCACCTTTGGTTTTCCCACAAGTAGCTCCACCCCCACCCCCACCTCCATCTCCACCTCCAACTTCGTTATCTCAATCTTTGATGACGACTTTTAATTCACCCGACCTTAGTTTAATAGAATAAAGAACCGAACTGAAATCAACAACCGATTCACCAAGGTCACCATCTATGAGTATACCGCGAGCGTCACCTTTGGTTTTCCCACAAGTAGCTCCACCCCCACCCCCACCTCCATCTCCACCTCCAACTTCGTTATCTCAATCTTTGATGACGACTTTTAATTCATCCGACCTTAGTTTAATAGAAGTAAAAACCGAACCGAAATCAACAACCGATTCACCAAGGTCACCATCTATGAGTATACCGCGAGCGTCACCTTTGGTTTTCCCACAAGTAGCTCCACCCCCACCCCCACCTCCATCTCCACCTCCAACTTCGTTATCTCAATCTTTGATGACGACTTTTAATTCATCCGACCTTAGTTTAATAGAAGTAAAAACCGAAACGAAATCAACAACCGATTCACCAAGGTCACCAGCTTCATATGAAGTAAGAGCTTCACCACAAGTAGCTCCACTTCCGTCACTAAATACGATGAGTTCAGAAGCAATGACTTCTTACACCTTAGACCCTAATATTGTTCCGGTAAATGTAAAAACTGAGACGAAACCGCCTACAGTTTCACCAATGACACCAGTGATGAATGTATTTCGTACACATGTACCACATACTGAGTTATCACATCATCTACTAGCCACTAAACGCAAACGTGAGGACGAACTAATGTCATCAACTATGGATGCACAAACATTACCTGAATACGTCGCTTCAAAGCGACTTAAACTTGAAACTCCTTTAGAAGAGTCATTAACGGCAGTAAGAGCAAATGAGATAAACATTTCACAAAATTTGGATAATACATCACTGAAAGTCGAAACATCTACATCACCAGAAATAGTAGCGCCGATACCTATGGAGACATCTATGGATGCAGCATCACTTGCTTCTACATATCAATCACCAACAACACAGGGCGTTTCGCCACTTACATTTTGTCCGGCACCTGTTTTCCCGTATTCACCGTGGCATCAAATACCGTGGGAAACGATTAAACAAATATTAAGTCAAAAACCACCACCACCACCACCGCCGCCGCCGCCGCTTCCACAATCAGAAAATACATCCGAAATTTCAACGGATTGTAAAAATGGTGATAAATGCGAGGAGAGATGTACTATTGAGAAATTTTTATTATATGAGACTGTGGCGCACCAAACTGCCTTGTTAAGATGTCTCGCGCAATATTTTCAAAGAGAGCCTGACCACGCGGTACAGAAGGTTGGAGCGAAAACATGTGCGGCAGTATTGGCCTACTTATAGATACGCGGTGCGGAACCTTTGAGGCGTTGTTTTGTCATTCGCTTAAAAATATTTTCCTAAAACGAAGCTCATGGAATTCTTACGTGAGTATTTTTTTGGTTTGGATAAAGCGGCATTGCGATGGTGTAAACAGAGTAAATATTATTTTTTGGCGAATGTACCTGTTACTATGCGAAAGTGTAGCCTAAGTATGAACAGTATATTTCGGTCTAGATTCTATAAGTTATAAGTCACTAAATCATATTTTAATTTTAATTTGGGTATTATGGATATCACTTTAGCACACAGAATTCAGATAAGTTACCTACTGGATATACAAGGTGTACATTAGTGATTTATATTATATCTATGGCCTGGCATAATGACTTTTTCTAAATATATCAACTGTCCTCCTTAGCTTAGCCAAGCTAAGGTCAAAGTAAAAAGGACTTTGTTAATCGCCAGGCAGTATTTTATAAGGTCATAAAAATAAAAGAAGTATCTAGAAGGTACCCTATAACATGAACCGTGTTGCGTGTTAGCTTGACAGTTGAAAGTACTGGTCCGAGATCCCAGAGCTGTCAGACATATCTTATTTTTACAAGCATATAACCTTCGGCTTACAGTAGTCTTGTATATACTTTTTAATGCCTGAATGTTTGTAAAGCTTGCCGAGTGACACCTGCGCAGGTACCAGGTGAGAAAGGTAACTAAAAATTAGACTCACTTAACGTAAATTTTTATGTCTGATTTTTATATATGTTTTGTAGAATATTACTTTGAAATCATATTAAAAAAATCAGACACTTTCCATGGACCAAAACTTTTATCAGACGGCTTAAAGCTCTAAAAAATAGTGCGCCTTATAAAATTGTAATAGCAATATATGGTGCCCCTGTAATGCAAAACAGTAGTACAAATCATCATAGTTTTACCAGATAATTTGCACGAACGTGATTACCATCGTGAATGTTACAAATGTGCTACTGCTTTGCCGAAAATATATTTCTCTCCAACCTCACATATATTGCTATTACAATTTTGTAAGGCGCATTATTTTTTAGAGCTTTAAAGCGTCTGATAAAAGTTTTGGTCCATGGAAAATGTCTGATTTTTTTAATATTATTTCAGAGTAATATTCTACAAAATATATATAAAAATCAGACATAAAAATTTAAGTTAAGTGAGTCTAATTTTTAGTTACCTTTCTCACCTGGTACCTGCGCAGGTGTCACTCGGCAAGCTTTACAAACATTAAGGCATTAAAAAGTATATACAAGACTACTGTAAGCCGAAGGTTATATGCTTGTAAAAATAAGATTTGTCTGACAGCTCTGGGATCTCGCTCTATACCTTAGGTCTTAACGTAACGTAATTACGTAACTAATAAAATCTTCGAATTTAAAAGAATATTATTTTTGTTCACATTTTAAGGGAATTGTGTACATAAATAATGCCTGTGTAATAAGGTGGTAAATCGAATGAACGTGTACATCCGTAGTTAGTGATTTCTGTAGCTTTAAATTACAAACATGGATGTGAATGAATATTAGGACAATGAGTGATAACGGTGTTAATTGAGGGTGTAAGGTAGTTTTATTAGATAGTAAGGTAATTTTGCTCATCTGTGTATACGATACGTTATCTCATCTCATTGTCTAATATGCCTGTGAATTACAGTTTTGTTAGTAGTGTCTAATGTTCCAGTCAATTTCAAGTTACCACTATGTTTTGTACATACACCATTATACATAAATGGCATATATAAAACTGCTATACAAAAAAAAAAAAAAAAAAAATCTGCGGCAGGGATTTTGTTAATGGTTTTTGTTAATACTCATATTAGACGTTCACGCTGCATGCTTATTTATTTTTGATTCACTCTGGTTATTGAGATAAACGAAACTAAGAAATAATTGAAAATTTCAAACATTATGGTTCATTGATTTGTTTTCACTTACGTTTTGTTATCTTTTCACGGATTTATTTGCTACAACTTAACTTTATAGCTATCAGACCCTGAAGTTATCAGTTATAAATCGGTTGTTTTGTGTTAAAGTGAATTTTTCCTTTCAAAAACATGAGCTTTCCACGTAAACCTTGTTTAAACGATCCTAACAGTTTTTGCTTTATTTGTGGCAAGTTTAGTTTACAAAAGCAAAGAAAAGAGATCACAGAGTTTGTAAAAACAAAAATTTTTTTGTTTGTCCTTGGACCTTGAAAAGAGATTATCCTGACAAAGTAAATAAGAGAAAATCCCAAAGAAAAAGTTTTTCATGATCTTTATTTATTTATTCTAGTTAAAGGTACCCCAAACTATTATTTTTTGTGTATTTTTGTAAAGATAAACAATAAAAAATAGATTTTAAATACATCTTTTGGCCCATTACTACTATGGAAAATGTTAGAAGCGTTTATCTCAAAAACTGGAGTAATTTGACATATTTTTCCCGTTATCAGCACACTCTTATACAAAATCGACTTCAAGTATGCCTTCCGCAAAATGAGTGTATAGCAGTGTAATTAATACCTGTGATTGTTAACAATTTATGAGTAGAATGTACTTTCTATTTTTAAAACTTGAATGTTAGTGTAAGTACCTATTTACTATAGGCTCTACACAAAATAAGTTTATAATACATACATTGTTCGCTGAAGACCTTACAATTTAACTGTACAGTCTGACGTAGACAGGGAGTTTTAATTGCACAGCAAAATCGTTTTGTACTATGTATATAGTTCTACAGTTAAGTCTTAAGCGTGCATAATATGTACTATAAACTTATTTAAATAAAATTAGAAATTGATGTGCCATTACTAAATCTCTGAGATATTAATTGTACGTAGTATTGTTGTGCGATGTTGCGACTAATTTAGTTTTTATAATATGTATGTATAATGAAGCGCCTTTGCTTCTCAGCTCAAGGCACATTAATGCAGGTACAAAGTACTTGAAGTGGATAGTTACCCTTGCTAGCTGGTGGGTAAAGACCATAAAATGGGGGAGAAATAACTGAGTGCCTAATGTCTGGCTTGCCTTTATGGCTGTCCAGAGTAGACTGGCAAGAGTAGAGCTCTACTCTTTGAGTGGGGCAATGGGGAATACTACATATCCAGCCCTAAATCTACAAGTGAAGGCGTACTTAAGCTACGCCAAGAAATACAACAGCCGTAGCTTATAGCGCGTAGTTCGTAGCGCGTAGCTCGAAATGAAGATATGGCGTATTTAAAGACCAACTCAAAGTGACAAAGACATTACCAGTACATACAAATGTAGATAAACGTGGATATTCAAGAAAGGGATGGTCATCTTGCAAGAGTTCCTGAGGTTACAGGAAAACCTAGATATTTATAGTATTACACAGAGGAGAGTCACAGATGTAACAAAGCTGAAGAGAAGTCTGTACAAACTGGAAGCGAAGCTACGTTCATACGGCCTAAAAACTGAATAAAATCGTTTTTATTTTAAATTAAAGATCTATAAACGATTCTGATTCCATACTTCTATACCTGGTAGGTGCTTGTGCTAGCGATAGCGTGCCTAATTATTTTAATAATAATATACATATCTAATAATCATTACTTGTATCATAAATATTATGAACATTGAATGAATCAACGAATGTATTTATTCATTTGAGAAATATAATAATGTAGTGTGAAAATATTGCTTTTATTTCTTAATTACACCTTACACCACTACACTAGTAAATGTCGGTTTCCATGCCATAGCTTTTTTCTATGCCCCTTTAAATTAAATTTTAAAATAGGGTGATTTATTCAGGCGATTCGCCTACTTTATGCTTAGCAGTATGGCAACTATGGCATCTAGTTTAGCCTAATTGTTTGCCTTATAATTATTTTAATTCATGGAATTATGTGGCATTGAGCTCATGCAACATGATATGCCAAGAGTAAATAGCACTGAATAATACAATGCTTATTATTTATCTGAAACTTTTTAAAGACATAAAATATTGGCTAGTGACCTCCTCTATAAGTATGAGAGTTCGCTACGGGTTAGATTCAATAACCTTGGATTAGCAAAAAAGGTGACATCGCCACCACCTCTGCCTTTGCGAAGGCTATCGCTGAAGCATATATATCCTAAATGATACTACAAGTACATGGAAAGGTGCTTACACAGCAGTTATATAACATTAGAGAATATTTAACAGCTGTGTTTATACAAATTATAACAGTAATTGTAGAGTTGTTACGTATTGCAAATGTCGTATTGTTACACATTGTTGTAAACGTTATATAACTGCTGCGTGGGAGCACCTGAATACTGCCCCAGAAACAAGCAGCCTCCGTAGAAGTACAGCAGGGTGAGGGATTGATTTCAGTTATGGTGAGTAATTGGGCTTATAGCGATTGTATTTGTTTGCTATTTGCGATTATCTACTAGAATAACTTTTGGGTAAGTATTGTTGAATTAGGATATGCGCCTTCCATGTAATCGTGCCTACAACCGCCTACTTAAAGACCTTTGACTGATTTCTGAGTCGATCGAAGTATACATGGGTTTACAATTTCAAAATTATCAGTGTTTATGTATAGCTAAACAATAAGGAGGACAGTGGTTTAGGAGTACTGTACAACGGAGTCTGCAGCGATTGCTGTGACTGTTGTAATGTGTTAGAGAAATTGTAAATCTTTATATATATAATTCTTCTGTAAGTGTGTATGTCACTGAACTTCTCTTAAACGAGTGGACCGATTTTGATGAAATTTTTTGTGTGTGTTCAAGGGGATCTGAGAATGGTTTAGATTCACAATTTTGTCAGCTGGACAATGATTTTTTGATTAATTTTTAATTTATCAGTAGTTGTTGATTTTGGAATGTTTTACATTGGATCCGACAGACGGCTCTACCATCGCAGTGTCAAATATTAATGACGTTAGACATTTGAATAACAATTTTCATCAAAAAGGTCCAAAAAGTTTTCGCTTATTAAAAAAAGTTTAAAATTTTCAAATTAAAGACGTGTAGACAGGACAACGTCTGTCGGGTCCGCTAGTATATACAATATATTTTTTAAAAGAGTAACGAATGAAGTTTCTTGCTCGTTCTTTTCAATTCAAAGCTACACTTGGGACGGGCGCCTAGCTTTTCTGACGGACAGACTAACAGACAATTATTTATTTATTTGTTGACATTTCAAAAGTACCTATTTATGGTTTAATTGGAATACATTATTTGATTTTGACTGAAACTTGCGACACCCAAAGCTAATTTATGAGATGTGTGTCGTGTAATAAGTGTTAATGCTAGACATGTATGAGTTAAATGAAACAAGTTGTAATAGACATAGAAAAATATAATTTAATAATCATACTATTGAAGACAATTTTATTATAGAAAGGAAAAGAAAATTTTAATAGAATGCCGTCTGATAGGCGAGAATGAAAAAGAAGACACTCCATGCTCATCCTAAATAGCTTGGGTATAACCTAAGCTAGGTAGAAAGATACAATGCAATATAAGTAGGATAGCTCTCGTTGATTTTACTTCGGAGCTATAGCAGTGCAGGTCTTATGTACGTATCAATTTATTGTGATGGCGGCCAATCTACGTCCCGTTTTCAATTGGCGGAGAATGATTGACCTTTTAACTGAGGACCCTTTATAACACGACGACCAGTCTGCCGGTTACGCAAGGAGAACAATGGGTAAAAAATAAGAGTTTTTTTTTCTTGTAAAAGCTGCTATGCGATTTGTATATAATAGACAGTACTTTTACATGAAGCAGCGATGACTTTACCTACACATGTTTCAGAAATCCTAGGATCGTAGTAGCTGAAGTAAACTCGCGCTTTATTCTATCAAATTAAATTTTGTTCAACATAATTTAATTTGTTGAGAATATGATCAACATTTAGTTTATTTTTTATTTGTAATATTTGTTACCTATTTAAATAAATCATACGTCAATTAATTTTTGTCTTTTTTCTGTATCTAATTAATAATTGTATAATCATTTGCCGACCTAATAACTTCTATCGATGTAATTAGCATATCGATAGATAAAATCTAACGTCTAACTCCCATCCATCAAAGGTAGATCTTCGATCAGTAATTTACTTGGAAAAATAATTAAAATGATATGAAACAAATAATTTAAAACGATCATAGATTGTATTTATGTAACAAACAATTCTTGCTTTCATATTTACTTAAGTCTTAATAATAAACTTATTTATGTTTACAATATCTTTTACGTAGGCACACTTCGTAACACTTGTATTAAACTTATACAACTACTCTCTCTGAACAATATATTATTTAACAATAGTTTCAACAAATAGTGGAAACGTTTCTCTGTACGATTACTACAATATATTAGATATTAAGTTATGGCTAATACCCTGTCACTCAGCACATAACCTAACAGTAGAGGCAATATCCATGGCGTAACAAACCACAAAATGAACACAATACAACTCATGCAACACAACTCACAACCCCCACTATAAATTATGTGAAACTTAAATACTTGTAAAAATATATTAAAATAAAATATTCAAGTTAAAACAGATACCTCTCTTACGTTATTGAGATCTTACTCACAGCACACGTATATCGTATTCATATTAT
Organism: Spodoptera frugiperda; assembly: GCF_023101765.2. Taxonomy (NCBI): domain Eukaryota; kingdom Metazoa; phylum Arthropoda; class Insecta; order Lepidoptera; family Noctuidae; genus Spodoptera; species Spodoptera frugiperda. Next base: position 3,717,640 of record NC_064214.1, on the reverse strand, counting down.
TATGATAATATTATGGTAGCGCAGCTTTATTTCACTATAACTAATTATAATCAACGTACGAACAACCAAAGTAAATAAAGTCTTTAAAAAATAAATAATATTATGGTCACTAAACAACCGAGTTTAGTCTAACTATAACGTTTGCATTGAATGAATAGTCTCTCATGGCACCAAGTATATATCACAACACAGCACTTTACAGAAGGCACGCATTGGCTTAAATCATCGTGTAGTCTTCTTCTTGAACTTCCTTCAGCGCTCTTTTCAGCGAGGCAGGCAGCTCGGGCACTTTGTATATGGAGTCTGTAATCGGCGGCAGTATCAGAGCACCGGCAGACTTCTCGTAACTAGTGTAGGACAAGTACAACTGCGACACACAGTTTATCTCATCTTCAGTCATAGCTACAGACCTCAGTTGTTTCCTAATGTCTACGTAAATGGAATTTCCACATTTTGAGCAAATCTCTTCGAACAGCGACTTGGGCCGCTTCTTGGAGCTGTGCTTGCAGGGTACGGGCTCCACGAACTTGTACTTCTTGGGTTTCATCGGCTTCTGCGGGCGGTCGTCGCCGCTGTCGGACAGCACGACCAGCTTGTTGGACACGTCGGGCGCGCCGGTGCGCGGCACGAGCTCCCCGCCGCCACTCATCAGGGCCTCGCACAGCTGCTCCGGCGGGTTCTTGAAGTCGTAGTAGATGCAGCGGGACTCCGAGTTGCTCTTGCTGTTGTTCTCGATCTGGAGACTGTATTGCAGACGGATTTTCTTTGGCCTGTTGCTATATTTCAGGTACACGTGTATCGGTATGTCAATGGAGGCACAGCCGGACTCTTGGATTTCGTATGGCGGCTCCTGAAGCACTGCAAAAATAAAGCTGATGTTATTGCTCCGTAAAACAGATATACAGTAAATATAACTGGGGGCAAAGTCACTGAGATAAAACTATAGGTAGCCAGAGGGCTATCTGCGGGAGTGATAATGGTGATGAGAGTTTAAACATGTTATCGTTAGTTTATGTGACGCAGGCAATAAAATGGTACATGACTATATAAATACAAAAATAATTAGGTAGGTATAATTGGGTAGGAATACACTTTAAAAAGAACCTCATCAAATACTAATTAGGTACCATTAAAATAATAATAAATAAGTGCATAACACATTTTTTTACAAAACTAGCTAAGTAGGTTTTATACAGAAAATCATTGAGCTTACCTCGTTTAGGATATACAAAAGCGGTTGCAGGGTGTAAATGGAAGACGACTTTATGGACGAAGGTGCTGATGTCGTGGCCGCTCACTCCGCGGACCCACACTCGCCAGTCCAGGGCCAGGGCTCGGCCAGACGGGGTCCTGCGCGGCTCGCACGCGTGTCCCACCTCTAGCCATATGCGCACGCACATCTGTAACATAAAACATTCACACGTGATTACACATATCATAATATCATGTCTCTGAGACGTGCAGGGTCAAGCAGAGTATAACTGTCGTTTAGTTAATGAATATTCTACTTGTGTAAGTATGCATTTGATTCGTTAGATATTTTATTGGAAAGTCGTTGAATATTTCGAAATAATATTATCTCGCAGGAGTAGACACTTTTCGAAGTTATGTCATAAATCCCTTGTAATAGGGGCTATGAGACCCTTGTCTCTCACCCCCTATTGGGTGAGGTTATTGCCATATATGGGGCTTTCAGATTCTGTGCTTACTATTATACTTGTGGATCGAGCTGAAATTTGGCATGCAGGTAGATGTTATAACGTAGCCATCCGCTAAGAAAGGATTTTGATATTTTTTTCTCCCAAGGGTACAAAATAGGGTGTGAAAATTTATATGAAACTTTGTTAATTTTAAACCAATCAGGCTGAGACGTTGCATGTATAAATCTACTATGACGTAGCATCCCCTAAGAAAGAATTTTGATAAATTCCATTAATAAAAATGCTCCTTAACGCGAGCGAAGCTGCGGGCAAAAGAAAGTATGACATATGAAGCGTAGAACCAGTAGAACGTAATAAATCATCGAAAACACAACATCGTAACAATAACACAGTCGTACCTATTTGATCGGATTAAATAAATAACAAAAAAAATATGAGTACAATACATATTGTCATGATATTGTACAAGATTATTTTTACAGATAAGTTACGAAGATGCCCACGATATGTTTATTATTACTGTGTATTTTTGTAAAATTTACTGATTAAACTGAGATTTTGTCTCGATAGGTGTGTTTTGTATTTGAAAATTAATTAATTTCGATCAGATATAACGATTAATTATAATTTTACTGAGATTTACCGTTTTGATTACTATTTTGGCCTTTGTAAAAAGGTTTTTTCCATTTGGAATTTCGACGAATTTGGGCCATTAGAACTTATTATTAGATTACCGATAACCGTAGTAGCACCGAAGAGACAATGGCAATAATTGCACAGACAATGTATTTATGAATGATAAAGAACCCTACGGAATCAACTGAAAAAAAAAAAACATTTTTGTGAAACAACTTTCAATGTCTGGTTTAGACTAATTGTGCCCGTGCAATAAATGTAGAACCTTGTCAAGTACTATATCATAATATCCTGACGGCCTAGATTGGTCTAAGTTTAAAAACAAAAGGATGAAGTTACATTTTCAATTACTGGAATCAAGTCTGCTAAACTTCTTTTAGACTCATAGAAACGCAAATAGCGTGATTATCGACGCATCACCGTACCAAATTAGCTGTTACTCAAAATTAAGTATTCACACGGTGTCATAAAGACTTAAAACTATTTAATTTTGAAGGTATTAATACTATAAATATGTCGGTCGTCAAGGCCGTTGAGTCGTTTCATTGTTTAGTAGTTTAGCCATGAAAGCGTAACAGGGAGACACTTCCTTATGTACGTGTATCATACTTGCTTAGATTGTGGTTCTATACTGGTTAATACGAGTATAACTATCGACTAGTTTAAGCCGTTAGTTCCTTTTGACATTCACTATATTACTATAGACTGCACGGTTGGTGCGGTGGCTAGGCAACCGGCTTCCGTGCAACGTGAAGCGGGTTCGTTTCCCGCACGGAGCAACGCTTTGTGTGATCCACAAATTTTTGCTTCGGGTCTCTTGAACTGAACTTGTATGTTTGTAAACGTACCACGACACAGGAGAAAATCCTAGTGTAGGGCAAGGTTAAAAAAACTAAACATCTAAAACAGAAGTTACAATTAACCAGAAGCCTCAGTAAACAATAGGTCTAACCAAGAATGTAGTAATTTGGAGAACGCAGATGGCAGTGGCTCCATCAACCCATATAGTTGGCAGAAGGCTGGGAGAAGACAGAAGACAACGATACCAGTATAATTACGAAGCGTAAACAGAAGGTAAGTATTGTCATCAGACTTAGATCAAAGTTGAAAATACCCTACCTAGGGCATAGGGCATCAAGGATAGTCATTTTAACAAAGATTGAATCTCAAAAGTCAATATTCTTGTACTACTAAATACATTTCTTTATAATTGCTTTGTCTTTAATTGTTGACTGAAGTGATAACATTGATAGGTTTCAAAGAAAAATCGTCATCAATTTTAGGCTATTCACCTAATACATTGTTACCTGCTAACTTTTGTGTATAACTGAGTCAGAATTTTAAGGACTGATTATAATCATTGATATTAATCAAGTTAGATATATGTAAATTAGTCAAAGTCAAGGAGACGGAGTGGGACGAATTCTAAGGACTGGTTGCAGAAAATCCTAGCAAAGATAGGAGTGAAGGGAAGTTAGGGAGGCCTTTGATGCGTTTCCATTGCAAGCATTTCCATATGATTTAAAGGGGTAAATCATTCAATATTTTGTCACGCCTTGGGCGAGGTGAGAGGGAATGTCAAACTCTTACTGGCTAAAAACAACTCGTTCCTAGTCCAGCTTTTCTGCCGGAGCCTCGGTAAACCCACCCGCTAGGTAGTCCGCAGCTCCGGATCCGTTTCCATAGGGTTACCAACCGATTAGTGTCCTACACCCTTTAATTTACAATTGTCTAACGTATCAGATGCCTTACAAATGACTAGGACCTTGTGGTCCCGTGTCTAGAAGGAAACTTATGAAATAAAACTAAGTAATAAATATTAGTGTAGTGTTTATTGAAAGTGAAAATGAATTTGGTACGACGTGAAGTGTGTGCGGGCAAATATAGGACATTTATTACATCGCCCTTGTCCTTTATAGATAACCGGTCAAGAAATAGACGCGCGCGCTATTATCTTCACAATGAGTTTCTATTAACTCCATTAAGATTGGTCTGACGTTCGTAGATATGAATAGGTAGTATGATACATATTATGTTGCTACACAAATACAGCACGTATTTAGTTAGACACGAAGAGAGGAATTATTTGAAAAGACGCATTAGTATTCTTGATATCAGTTCATTGAATGATTAGAATTAAAGACCTGCTTTTAATAAAAGGAGAACGATGTTTTTCCCTAACGATAACAGAACAAAAGATACCAAAATGGTCATTTTCCTTAAACGAATTGTAATACTAAAGAGTTATTTTAGTTTATTTATTTAGGTACCTATTTACTACATGTTACGATAGATCGCGGCATGGTACCTACTACTAAATGTTTGTTGATCACTCACGCGCATCACCTCGACGAGAACAGTGGCCGCATATTGCACCAGTTTTCTCTACTTTTCCAATTTCATAATTCTCATTACTTACTTGTTATGAAGACAATAAATATTTATATCTGTAGAAGCAAATAAATTGCTAACTGTTTTTACAATTAGATCATTAAATCTACAGCGCATTTAATAGACTATACCAGGTAAGAAGTTATTGGGCGTTCGAACAAAACAAGACAAGACAATAAAGAGATAAAAAAAGTCGTAAAAATGTTACTAGTTTTTTAATAAGTCGTTGAAACTCAGATACAACTAGATCTGAAGTAAGGTTTGATTCGAGGACAAGCTAGGACAAATATACAAAGCCTTAAATCGAGAAAAAAATACACAGAATCGACCGTTCAATTGGATAAGAAAAACCCAAGTATGGCGTGTGAATTGTGCCAAAAACAACGAAGATTACGTCAATTTACACCGCGGCGGCCTTGGCCATGAATAGAGACTGGTTCGCAGCCGCCGGCGGCCGTATCACTCTGTAACTAGGTAACGTTCATCACTACTTTATAACTAATTCGAAAGTAAAATCTGCTTCCTCATTAGGACTAAATAATAGTAAGTACTTTAGACAAAACATCGTCAAAGATACATCTTTTCAGCTTGGATTGGGAACCCTATGTCTTAATAAGGCCTCAATAAAAACTAGTAAGTATTCAACTTCTTAATTATAACAAAACTTTGTCAATGCTTATAATAAATGTAATGAGATCTTATTAATTAATTTTTGTCATTATACATCAGGCTAAACGAGTTTCTCATCATGTAATACCCAAGTAACATCTTTGAAGTCATCGGCACCCCAGCATCAGTCAAACGAATGAGAATAACTTCTTGTTCTGTAGCCAATTTAGCGACCGACCTAGCTTTCGTGTAGTGGAAACCACTCTTTAGATGATGCGTACTTCTTTGGATATTATATCTGGCTGCAGCAGCCTACCGGGTAAAACAGGGTGTATAAAATTCGAAGGGTGAATAGATACTATGAAGAATTTCCCGATATCCATTCACCCCTTTTCTGTATCTATTCACCCCGTTTACCCCTACCATTTTAACAGCGTTTTCCATCTTTTGCAAAATCCATTGGCTTTCTTTTTGACAGAAGCTGGTGATCCGTTTTCTTTGAAATTACTGAAAAACAACTATGCCGTAATAAGGCCTACACGTTTTTTTTGTAGGCTTTATTAGGGCATGGCATAGGTAAACAAAACAACGTTTATATGAAATACACCGATATTATAGCTATTTCACTAATGTGAGGAGATGGCTAAATGTATAATTGTCATACAGACAAAACACGGCACGTCGTATACTGATAATTATAAAAATACTAACAGTTTACGCTACTCGAATTTTATAAAAACTAAAGTGCGCTCCACGTCGTGATTGTTTTCGACTGTAGGTTCCAACATAATCGTGGCACGGGTTTCTTGCTGTGCTCAAATTAGTTAAGTAATGTGCATGCACACTTCTACAAACTTTGGCGACCATTTGACATCGGGAAGAGGGAAATTTTCAAAATAGGCTTTATTGGGGCATAGGCCTTATTTGGTTAGGGTACTATATTTGTAATGAGTGTGTGTGTGTCTGAATCTGATACTTCTATGATGATAAATAATAGCATTTCCGTTTAGTTGAACAGAACGAATTATCTGATAACACATTCGACGGTTTGGTCCCGATACTTTCCGGTGAAATTTTCAATGATTTGATATTCAAATTATTCTATATCTGTGTTACTTGCTTAAAATATCCGGCGGACACGAATCATATGTATACGTCGCATTCAAAAAACCCAACACACAGGTATTTTGCAATGATAATAAAATATTGAGTAACTGTTGGTAGTTTGGTAGGCACACAACATAAAGGAATCATCATTTAGAGTCACAATGCTGCGCTGTCAGTCACCCGAAAGCAATTTATTAAGACCCCGGTTCTAACAATAAATAAATAACCAGTACGTCAATTTAGCACTTGAAACTCGAAGCGGTTGATATAATACATATTTAGCCATACACTGAACGGGTACCACATCTCACATTTCAGGCATACATATCCGTGCCTTTTTTCGCCATACACACAGATTCCATCACCATCAGTATTAAACTACCAGGTACCGGTTCAGGCAGATTTATCGGGTATACCTGTGCGTGACTAGACTAGCTATTCACTTTGATGCAAGATTTGTTTTTATTTTGAGAATTAGGTATCGGTAATATAAGGAAAGTACAGCTTACGCTTTGAATTTCACGACATGGGTATTTCCGAACGCATCAGCTGTTTGCCTCATAGGTACATGTTATTATATTCTCACACCCTCTTCTTGCAAGTTTTTATTTAACTTCCTTAGTAAATTGAAATACAGAATTAGTAACCCTAGACCGCAAACCTATGCCTAGTTATGAAACACGTGAGCTATGAGAATATTACTATACCTTGTAAAACAATTAATTATATCCAATTGCGTAAATTGACGTACACTTGTCACTTTATTTACTTCGTCACGAATCGCAAGTAAGATCTCTATTTACTATTTACCTCTTTACACAATAGAAAATGAAAAAATAAAATGTTTATGGTCGCCGACCATAAATCTAACTGAGTTATTCAATTTAATATTTTATGTCAAAGCGATATTGTTCATCGATGTTGCCTGTAGGTACGTAAATATTTCGAAATGGCCTACATTGCTAAGTTCAATGTTCTGGCGATGAACAATCAAAACATATGCGATCAGCAAAAAATAGTTGAATTTCGATATAAGGCAGGTATCATGTTCATTGAGGAATTCGTGATAATAGGCACGTAGTTCGGTTTCGAGGTGGGATTATGAGATAAACATTACATAAAAGTAGGTAGTCGTATAAAGAAATAAATTATCCACGGATTTCGTCTTTTAAATAGGATGCAAAGATAACATTGAGATACCAAGAACAGATTAAGTGTTGTTTCACATTGGCTGTGCACTTTGGCAAATCTGTCATTCCAGAATGTTATCGTTAATCAATTAATTTTACCTTATCGGTTGACTTGATGCGTTCTTAGAATATGAATCAATTTTTTGAAATTACGTAATTCAAAAAATATGGCGCAATTTGGTAGTAATAAAGGTCTCGTCTCGTCTCATTGGAGAGACCTATGTCTAGTAGTGGACGACAACAGGCTGATGATGACAATGATGATGAAAGGTCTTGTAAGCTGATTTACTGTTGTAAACCCGAGGGCCTGGAGAATCATGATTTTATATTGGCGATTTACGAAGAGAGTAGCTTGCATTTTACGTTTTTAATCAAGACCTGCAAGACATCGTGGTTAATAGGTTTCCTATATTCCGTCTAAGCTTAATCTCTGTAGCACACATAGCCTAATGTTTACCATTCCTTATTTTTAATATTAAGTATCGACAAATAAATATAAGTAGAAAATTACACATGTGTCATCAGCAAATTCTCTAGAATGTTATGATAAGATAATTAGTCAAAATTGTATTGATTCCTAAGTGAACACATAATTTGAATTAGTAGAACGGCCTTATGTTGACTGATTAATTATTCAGGGGGCAATTCTTTAATGCAACGCTATTTATAGGCGACCACGTCCGTAAGCGTATCTAATCAACTAATGTACGTTCTTATTACAATTACAAAGAAATGTAATTAAAATGGCTATCAATAATACGATATGACATGCTTTTCCAAAGATTTAATTTTATTTGCAATGTTTTGTTATTTATTTCTACGCATCATTTTTTGTTGTTTTATTTGTCACCACCCCTTTTGTTTTCAGTGGTGACGTAAGCCGGATCTGCGGACAACCTAAAGGGTTACCGGGATTCCGGCTCAAAGCAGGAATAGGAACAGGGTGGTTTTTAGTCAGTAAGAGTCTGACACACTCTCTCTTCTCGCCAAGGGCGGAAGAAGAAATTGGATGATATTCCCGCTCCGCCAAAAGAGCTTACTAATGATTGGAATTACTTAATAACCAATCTTTCCCCAAAATGTCTGGATCCATCCATCCCTTTCGATTTATTATCTAACTGAAAAACTTGATCTTTTTCAATTGCTGCCTCCTATGCAGAAGAGGCTCACAGGTCACATCACATTCCAGTAGTGCACGTTTACGGGCTATTAATGCAATATGTTATGATATTTTTATTACGTAAGTACCTATTTAATTAACGCTTAATTTTTCTACGGCTATGTTCGACGAACATGCACCCAACGTAGTGGGTACATAAAACACACGTGTATTCTGTGAATCTATCTCATTCGGTAACAAACCATGTTAATAGTGATTCATTTAAAAGTCAATTAGCTATTTCTACTTTACTTACTGATAAAACTGTTTTAGACACAATAAATTGTCAGTTGTTTTTTACTTTTAACTAATGCTTTTCGGTGGTACATCAATTTCATAGGAAATTAAAAATTAATCGACTCGTGAAGGTTTTTTAAACTTGGTTGAACACAACATAAAGATGATCTTAACATATTATATTTCTATCGCTCCAATACACCTTAAAATGAAAGAGACAGCAAGACTAAAAACCGCAAGATGGCCTCCTCATACAACACACACATATTGCAAACATATCAGGAAAACTAAATCAAATACCAAAAAATTATCTACCCAAGAATGTCATTATGATCATTGCCTATAAATATACGTAGGAAGTATGTACATACAGAGATATTTCAATAAGATTGTGACATAATCGCTAACATAATATTCAATAAGTAGTGGGTACCATACATTTGTGTTTCGTATGCGTCCTTCACGGCTCTGCTTGATGATAAGATTATAATACAGTTGCGTTCTATTCACAATTTCTTCGATTAGAGGAATAACACAAATACTGTTATTTATAGCGTACTCGTGTTTCTAAGACACGTGTATTCTTTAAACTGTATATGTATGGTATGTAGCTTGTACTTCGAGGCTATTAAGTTAAATGAATTTCGACAATAAGTCACAAAAGCATTTCGGTGAGTGGTTGTCTATCACTTAATCATATTGCTAGATAAATATCGAAATGTAAACATTGGTGTATAATGTCAGTATACTTATATACGTATATATGTATGTAGTAATAATATGCGTCGTTCGTACTATTCTAAAATTCCATACTTATAGTCTCACGTGTTACGACTGTAGTTAGGTACCTAATTAATGCGAAAGTTTTAATTATAATTTTAATTAGTGTGTGTAATTGATATTTGCTACGGGTCTTACGCTTGGAAAATATTAATGTTGGAAATATTTACATTAAAGATTTGAGTTTTTTTTTCATTTTCTACAAAATTGTATTATTGCTTCTTTTTAGGTCGATTGGCAACGAGAGGGAGAGGGACTACTGGGTCCTAAGTCTCGGGTACCTACTAAATCTTATAATTATTACATAAAGGTGAAGAATTTGTTTGTGGATTTGTTTGAACGCACTAATCTCAGTAACTACTGGTTCTATGTGAAACATTTTTTTTCCGTATAGTCCAGTCACGACTAAAAGAACCGAGCTGAGTGGGTGAAAACGCGGGGGAGTAGCTAGTTTTTTTATAAAAATATTGAGTTTGGAATTGCATCTAGAACTGGGAATAGGTTCACCAACTGATCATATTAGGTATATAAGGTAATGTGACGTAGTTATAAAATTACATTGTACTGATAGTGTCTTATTACTTCGGGGAAAAACTGGACGTGATATGACAATGACGTTACATGCTCTTTGCCTTGGCTTTATCTATAGAAGCTTCCAATTCAAACATTAAAAATATATTAAAAGAATACCAGTAGGGTCTAGTTCTACTAGTTGGTCTTTTTTTTGAGGGAGGAAAATCATGCAATTACTTCTCCCGCCTTAGTGTTAGACTCTTACTGACGAAAAACCACCCCTTTCCTTCTCTTGCTTTGAATCGTGCCCTGGTAAACTTTTACGTGGCAATTTGGTAATATTATACAAAGGAATGGAAGCAATTAACGAATACATTCTAAACCGCAGTATTGTGTGAGATGGCCATCTAACCGAGTGTTTTACAAACTGTCTGATAAATAAGCAGTTTCCTTGGTTACTATATCAACATCAATGACTATGTGTATACATTTTCCTGTATCTATAACATGTCAGTCTCTATTTTGTCTGAGGAAAACATTCAGGGTTAATTAAGTATAATACACACTACAGATATTTATTTTCCAACTCCTAACCGGTTTTGGTCCGACGTACCTTTGTGTATTTATGATCTTAGCGTATTTTTTTTAAATATACATTTTAAAGACGAACAGTGTGATCGCCGTCCGTCTGAGAATATGGCAAACTTTCTTATGTACAGGGTCAGTAGTGAACATGTTAACAAAACCATTAAAATCCACTTATGAATAAAACAGTTGGAAAGATACATACCTACACAGAACAAAGTAGAGCAAGTTGTTTAATGAAAAACGTAGAAGTAACCCGTACTGTAATTTAACTAACTTCACAGATGGGAAGAAACACGTGACCATGAACTGAGACTATTTATTAAGCGAACAATACTCAACACTCTCTCACTGAGTCTGGTAGAAGACACAAACTAATAACTTCTCATACACGAAAATGAATAAGTCAATATAACTTAATTAACTAAGTGATTTGTCCTTTCTTATCATCAAAACTGTCGATCTGGGAGCTGTCAACTAATGACTATTTCTTGGGATTTCTTGTGGGCGATTATAGACTGTATACTGTATCTTAAAAAGACGAAATCGGAATTTCCTTTTGAATCACTCTATTAGCCGTCTGTCCACCTTTTAATTAGGATAGGCATGAAGGTGTCATGATAAACTCAAAAACTAGTAGACAGATTTTTATGCGGTTTACACCAATAGAGTGTGTTTCCTAAGGAAAGTTTAGGTGTATAATTTACTATGCTTTCTCATAGAATCATAAAGTGAGAAAATTATAAAGGAAAAGTGATGTCCCGTTCAAATTATACCAAGAGAGGAAGAGTCAAAGAATAGTCAAATTATCCCTATGTAAATAATAAACGCCTCTCTATTGTATATTATTTCACTAATTGTCTTTGACCAACCGTAACTCTGATTGTCTACAAAATCTAGGTACGTTCCCAGACTAGAATACATAAGAACAGTACATAATAACATCACGCTATCATTTAATTTTATAATGTTATTCTGAGACAAATGTTTTTATGAACTTGAAAACAACTTCTAGAGTTCCAAGTTATTAAATCAATTTTGAAATACTACCTATCATATTTGATTGATGATGCGTTAGATTCCTTTATGTTTATTTGATTAGTTTATTTTGCAACAATTTTAGAAATCAGTTTTATGGTTTTATTAATGCATATTTCGGTATATTATCCTTATTAATAAGCGTCGACCATTAACGTGTAATTATTAATCTAAAATAAAGATAAGACGTAAATGCACGTAGCTCGTTCATCAAGTTAATCGATATTTGATATTATTAATTAATTATTTTGATCAATCAACTGTTCCTACGTGCAACTGGAGGCCCGTCCTTGTTACACATTTTAAAAATCACGTGTACTTGTAGGTGATGACAGATTTCCACGTCATTGCAATATTGCATCGCAACGCAAATAGACGTAATTGTTTTTCTAACGGTATATATCCTACTACGGTATAACAACCACAAATTATATTAACCAACACTCGAAGTGTATATAACTATTGTACATATTATTATATTTTGTAACACTTTAATGTTATATTAAAGTGTAGATATTGTGGTATACTTTCATATTTTCCTTATAATAAGTGTAAAAGTAAAAAGACGTTATATGACATTTTACGAGTATGACTAACAAATATGGATATTATTGTTACTTTTTGATTTTTTCCGTACATAAATATGATTATGATATATTATTTCCTTGTCCTCTTTATATTGTATCCATTTTTCCTGGTTCGTTTTTAACTGACATATTGGATTAAAAACCTGTTTTTGCTTCCCTCATGTATAAGGATAAATGTTTTAAAGTTTTAAGTACCTACTTATTAATATTACATGGTCTTTTAAATAGAAAACCTTACTTCTGAAACTTTATTTTATATGTATAACTCTTTTTAATACATGGAGAAATATCGTAACAGTTACTTATGGTACGATACGACCACAGATATTCTATACGAGTATTATTATATCTATGGCTACGAGTGTACTACGAGGGGAGTCATGAGTTTATCGCAGGATGTTAGGCAATCGTAAGCAAGCCATAGACTTGTTACAAAAATCAAATAGTAGATTATATGTTTAGCCAACTGCTCGGTGACAAATCGCAGCTGTAATTTTGATGTTCATGTTTGATGCAAAACCATAACAGATCGTCTGAGAGTGAAATATCGGTCTAAATATGCAATACCTATAAGAAAAACTGATTGTGTTTTGGAACACTAGGGCAAGAGATCGCGCGGACGTTCCCCAACGAATTGAAGCGATTAGGTGAAGGACTCATCTTTAAAATTTTACACGGTTGTAGGAGACGCGCTGGAAGCAGATCATCCGGTCCAGATGCAACCCTGATGCTGACCACGATCCTCAGACATGAGGGAACCAACAGGGAGAAAGAGAGAGTAATAAGCTGCATGAATGCACTGACGAAAATGTAGGAATTTATTTTTAATTCCAACGTTGAAAGAAATGCTTCATTTTAAGTATAAAAGAGTGCAGATTAATAAAATTTTGTCAAGGTATTGTTATTATTGGCACCACTTTTTCATAATTATGTACGTAAAACGGAGTGAATAGAATTCAAAAGGTAAATAGAGCAGCTGTATCTATTCACCCTTCGAATTCTATTCACCCCATTTACCGTTACTTATATTTTTTGCATCACAGTGGCATCGCAGTCTGCATTTTGCATTACATCACAATTTGCATTACGGTGGCGGTGTGTGGTGTGCATAAATATAGTTACATTATATCGTCATTGAGATCTCCTTTCTTATATGGTTGTGATACATTAAGCACAAGTTGAATTTGAATCTGGTTTTGTTTGCAAATTAGCTGTGAATGAAGAATGTGTTATTGTTTTAAATTATAATAAGGTTTGGCGAAGCTAATTCACAGCCAGCTTTAAGTGAGCAGTGATTTAAAAATCTGATGACATAAGTGACTACTGAACTGCTCCGAGGTCCAAGCCCACGCTTATAACAAGAATCATTTGAATAGTTTTGAATTGTTAAACGTATGTACTTCTATATGAATAAGTACAAACAACGCATTGTTGTAGATATAACTTTTTATCAAAACTATAATCAATCTGTAATTTTATGTCATGCATTTTGTTATCTTGTCTAGACTAATAAATAAAATTGGAGTGTCTGTTTGTGTGTGATACATACATCAAAATAATATTTTTTACAATTTTTATCTGTCTGTCTGATCTGGCTCATCTCTGAAATGGCTGTACCAATTTTGACGAGAATTTTAAAGGTTTTATAGATGTACTAAGGAGTAACTTAGACTACAGTTAGTCCGTAATCCATACAAGCGAAGTAAAAAAGAAAAATATTGATATGAATATCATGCACTATAATAATCATGCACTGGTAGTGGTAAAACCAGTAATTAACTTTATTATTTTTAAGTTAAACATCTGTTAAAATAAACAACTCGTTAAGTACATAGATCATTCCAACTGTCGATGAGAGTCGAGTTTAAGTACCTGTGCCTTCAATTCTTTGAAATTATTTTAGTATTTATCATTACACAAGCTTATTGTTTATTTTTATTGGATTATAAGTGTAGAGTTAAAGAAATAGATATGTTTGTTAAATGTTTTATTGGAGCTAGAATCCAACTAATAGACTGCCCATTGATATATTTATATACTAGTTTCTGTCAGCGATTTCGTACATATGTAGGTATAGTTGATTCCCGTAGGAATTTAGGGAAATCCTCTCTTAGATCCCCTACATTCCTTAAGGAACATACATGCTAAGTTCCAGTTCAGTAGTTTTGGCTGTGTGTTGTCTGTCAGTCAGTCAGTCAGCCATTCAGAAACGAAGATTAAAGGGCTGCAGTATATTGACTGTAACTCTAACTTGTAGACACAGAGTATTTTTAGCAACTCCTGTACGCCAGGATGTGCAGTAGATACTAGATACAACCATGAAAACACCGGAACACTGAAGTCCGGCGCATCTCAAGGACATGAATACCTATCTTGGCGGCCTATTCTGAGGAGGAGAAAAAGATGAAGAAGAAGAGAATTCAATAAAGATATGATATAATGTACGTATGTATGATGCAACATTTCGTGTAAGGTACTAAGAATGCCGACACCTATTTAATTGTGTCATCATTTTTTGGAAGCTCTCTTCCCAGAGAATGACGCATGTTACTGTATGCATTTTTGTGCATGGATGTGTGGTGTAAGACATTCGTGGTGCCTCTGGTCTTGCAGGTGTAGACACTTAGGCTTCTTACCATCAGATGCATTCGACAGCTTTATTGCAAGTTGCAATTGCAACTGATAAGTAGTAGTATAAAAACGAACACGTGTTATGCAACACGTGTGATGTGTGTGTATGTGTGTGAAATCTTTGTAAACGAATATTATTATTTACACATTATTAATATAATTAATTACAACCTAAGAGAAAATATAATTTAGCGCTACATCCAAGGGATAGCGGCTTCTAAAATTTTACTTATTTATCAAAACAGAAGTAGGTTTGATCTTAGGCATCTAAACTGCATTTTCTTAGTCATAAGCATTTCGTTGATAACTGTAAGCAAAAGTAAATAAAAGTTTATATTTAATGTCAAACTAATAACGGCATTTGACAGCTAATAAAACACAGAAGTACTTTTTTAATATGTACTGGCTGAAATGTAAGTGGCGAGGTCAACCTACGAGGAAGGCACAGCCGCATAAAAACCTGTTCGATGGTGCGCGCTCGCACAGCGGTTTTCTGGTTTTACCAATTTGATTAACATAATTATTGTGACTTTTATTGTAGTCATCACTGCAAGTGAAGATACATATGTAGGTAACCTTCGTTTAAGCTTAATGAGATCAACTACGAGCGGAAGTGTCGGTCAAACAGTCAAAATATTCCTGTGAATGAACATCGTGTGAATGACCCTTTAAATATTTATTTTTGTCGTGTGTGTATTTTTGTATTTTAGAATATTGTGTAAATTTTACTCTGTGGTATTCTTTTACGCAATAGCAATCGACAAATTATTTAGAAAAACCACATCCGTTTTCTTGTATATGGCTCGATAGCTTTATACAAAAAGGTATTTTCATACCTCGTTAAATGGTTAAAGTATCGACTTTATTTAGTAACAACTCTAGATGTTGATATTTTTTGTATTCTCAACACCAAAAGATAATAAAGATAAATCCGTAGTGCTTTTACAAAATATTCACGTTTTACTAGCGTTTCTTTAACTAATTATTAACCCAAAGCCATTGGCTACCAGTTACACCCAAAATACAAAGTAGGTCAATAGTTCCATGACAGTTAAATGTGTGTGATACATATTTGTTTAGCGCGCCATCGTGGACTTGTTTAGATATATCATTAATGATATTGCTTAAGTAATTAGTTGTACAGACTGACAGATTACAATAACATAATTGTACGGAGGCACTAGGCTAACGTAACTATCTAGTGATAAGCAAGATAAGGAAATCCCAACGTATTCCAATCTACACACGAACGTATTGGAATACTAATCGACTTCAAGATGCTACGCTTAATGATTTTCTAATGATCTTAAGATAAGAACCGTGGAGTAAAACCCACAAACATGATACATTCCGTGTTTAATATTACAACAACAAAAAACAAGAACATGTCTCTGCCAGAACATGGAAATCCACTAAAGTCATTTAAATGTCATGTTTTGGAGAGGAAAACAAGTTCGGAAACTGTCCCAGCGTGTGTGTGTGATTCATGCCGTACGCAGGCACTATGCGCCTCTCTGGTCAAGAACAGAAACAATACCACCAGTGTCATACAAGGTGAATTTGTAATTTTCATGGCAATCCGCGAATTCACGGTCAATAAACGCTCTCAACGTTACTTCTAATTCCGTAGAAGATCTGCAACACACAGTATTAAACGGTTACCGACTCTGCGTGCAGGTAATATGGTTCATAATGGCGTGACGCAAACCATTTTCGATAGTGGTACAGATGCAGCGTGCATTGACAGTCCTGCGGGTCATCGTGCACTAACTGTTATCCGAACACTCACCGGCTTATCATGATGTAATAGGGGGCCTTCAGTCATTTTCTAAAATGTGATAAAACCGCCGTAGTCCGTGCGGCGGCGGCTGACATCTGCAACAAGAGGCCATCGAGGTCATATGATTGGAACACACTTAGACAGACGGTACACACATTACTGAAACACTGGGGCTCACTTGTGCTGTGTTGTATGTAAACAAAGATGCATGAATGCTGATCTGTGTTCCCGGGCGGGAAGTCAAACTCGCAGCATGTCTGACAAGAAGGCGCCGGTAAGGTTTGTTTATCACTGAGTCAGTGAGCGCGCGCGGCGCGCGGGGCGAGGTGCGCCGTGCGCGGGGTCGCGCGGCCGGAGTGCGGTGACGCCGATGTCGTGACGTGAGCATGCGCGCCTGCGCACACCACTTGGCGCGCTCCAAAACCACTACATATTTTCTTGACGTGTAATGTATAACGTTCCGTTTTACATCTTTACGTTCAGCATTATTTACTGATTTATTTTTACACAGATAATATATAAAAATCACAATGAGTACAAAACACGATGTAACGCAGACGTATTAAATTAAAACATTTACATAGATAAATATATTTATCAACTGTATCTAGATACATAAAAAATACTGAGTCAATCTCAGATAACATGAATGCTGAAGCATATATTGACCGTCGATATCTTTTTTTTATGACGTGGTGAAACCTTTATAAGGTACCTACGTAGCTTTTTGAGGGAAGACTAACAAGGGATTTTCACCGCTAAAAGCCCCCGGTGTCTTAGCACCTGTAAAAGGCACCTTTTAATCATGGTGTAAAGCCTGCTGCCCCCAGGTACCCTTTAATGATGCCTTTCCAGAAGACTCACGTCTTCCTTGGGCCCCGCTGTGTAGCACATCACCACTGCGCTACCGTTTTCCCTGTGGCGAGTTAACAGGTTACTTGTAGCCACGTAGAGTCCCCATTATATGCACCCGTGGCAGGCGGTACTTTAGCCTATGAGGCATCAAGATGGAAAGCATATATCTAAGTACCTTACTACAAGCTTTAAACAGAAATGAGTCATTACAATAAAATAAGAGCAGGTAACTGACTGATGTAGGACTCGACGGACACATGTGCCCATCAATGTCAAAGTCACATTGGCGCTGGATCATGAACGAGTGCGCGGGCGAGCATGTGGGGCCCCTAAAAATAATAGAAAAAAATAAAATCTAATCAAACCACCCAATTCACACTAAAAACAATACTGAAATGATAAGAATGTCGTTGATTGGGCGCATCCAACCACTGGCCAGATATATCACGCTATTTGCATGACTTTACATTTCCATTAGCTCCTGATTCGTGGCTGATAATGAGAATAAGCTATTCTGAGAAAAACACACCTTTAGTTCTCTGTCTTCAGGTCAATAAACAGTTTCTTTATCTAAACGGTGTCCACTAGGATTATGATCATAGTCGTCCGAAGTTCATAAATATGTCTATAATACTTTAGGAAGTTCAAGGCATATCTACCTACTGCGTCATTTTCATTACCTACTCATACGTGTAATTAAAATTGACTCATTAATTTTTATAAATATATTTCTTGCCATTTACATAATATGTAGAAAGTTTATATCAGGCCAGATAATTTCTAACAACGCCTGCAAGTATTGAAACGCAATGTAATTACAGAGTAACTATTGCTATAGATAGACACACACACAATGTCACGCCTTTTATCCCCGAAGGGGTAGGTAGAGGTGCACATTATGGCACGTAATGCCGCTATACAATGTACACCCACTTTTCACCATTTGTGTTTTAAGTCCCATGTAATAATATTGCTATAGATAGATTGAAATACATAGATACAATACATACAGAGTATAGTTCGAGAACCTTCTTTTACTAAAACATCTTATACATAGTATAGACTTTGAAACATTCAAAAATGTAATAAATTGTTAATGTTACTTATTGGTTTTCCAGCAAGCTGAATATGTACTTAGGTAGTATCAAGATTGACGTCACGTCACATACGTAGATATCAAATAAATTAAAATTGTCAAATATTAAAGTTCACACCAATTACATGCTTTGGAATAATCCCATTTTCCAAGAATTGCTATCTAAGATAAGTGTTTAACGTATTGTGGATATTATCATTTATTTAGTTTTTATCGTTCCATCAGGATATTATCTATTCATATTAGTGACGAAATTATCAGTTCTTTAGACTACTATCCAAACAAAATTAATTTATTTAGATGTTACCTACCAACAGCGTCAACTAA
This sequence comes from Spodoptera frugiperda, assembly GCF_023101765.2. Lineage (NCBI taxonomy): Eukaryota > Metazoa > Arthropoda > Insecta > Lepidoptera > Noctuidae > Spodoptera > Spodoptera frugiperda. The sequence continues at coordinate 3,698,458 of NC_064214.1, read as the reverse complement.
TCTTTCAAGATAATTATTTAGAGTTACACAGACAAAAAATTAGGCTTGTTTTATTATACTTTGAATCAATAAGCTAACTACAACTTGTGTTGGTCTATAATCTCTACCGGTTAGAATTAATAGGTAACCAATCATCCAATACCTCCGGAGCGATCTTGATTTCTAGCAGCAGCTTCTTAAAACTAATGTTTGAAAAATTATCTTATATTATTAATTTTTGAAATTTAAGAGTTTATATTTACGTCAAATTAGCTATCTTATAGATGGTGCTTATAATAATATCTTATGGTTAGTAACTTAGAGCCATCAGACCATCACAGATGGCGCTGCCGATCCGGAGCTGCGGATAACGCAATGGGTTGCCGGCCTCCAACTTAAAGCAGGAGTAGGAACGGGGTGATTTTTAGTCAGTAAGATTCAAACACTCCCTTTTGCCTCCCGAAGCGGGAGAACTCGCTGGATGATTTTACCTCTCAAAAAAGAATGGTTAGTGACTTACTTGTGATACATCTATTATTGCTGGCCATTATTGACACCACTTAAAGACCGATACCCGATGGTATTATAAAAAAATTATAGCCACAATAACTTATTCATTTATCTTTGTTACCGTAATGGTGTGTACAGGTAAGTAGAGCTTGCCTATTAATTTTAAGCCTACTATGTTAGAAAAAAATTGCAGTTCTTTAAGGGAGGATTTTTTGGAACCATCACGGGGTTTACAATAAATAAGAAAATCTTTTTAACGGTAGAGTAGACTACACATTTAATGAGACCGGGCAGAAACATTCTCTTATAAAGCAGATTTATAGACTGCAATTGCCAAATCGCGTGCCAATCGTGGAAATTATAGCAGATCCCTCATTGCAGAGGAAGCTTACAGTTCAGCAGTGGATTCTCATGAAATGTAACTATTAAAATGATTGTGGAAACAGAATGCAATGAAACTGATTAGTAATCAGAAAGAAAATATCCTACAAGAGGTTTGAATAGATGATTATATTTTCGACAATCTACTTCGTTAGTGACCAGTTGAGGGATTCGCGCGAACTTGCATAAGATTCAGGTATCAACTGTTCTATATATAACAATCATTTATATAGCCTTCTGCCAACGGCTTTCCTATGTGTATTACAGAACATATACTACTCGTATTCCAAATTTTATTCCGATCCCTTCAGTTTTGAGGTAATTCAGTAACGAACATAGGCCTAAGGCGGGAAAAGCCATTGAATGATTATCCCTCCTTAAAAAAAGCTTCTTATACCTCATACCGACGTATAGATGAAATTCAAACTTTTGCAAATAACCTTCTAATTTTTATTTTAATCTTGTTGATTAGAGACCCCCAACGTACATATGTATTTATTTCAGTGTTGCATTACGAATTTTTGATGAAAAGGTGACGACATACAACTGATACTTTATGAATTATCGTCAAATTAGCTGTCATCATGATCATAAATAGCCACATAGTAGCAATCAGATCAGATCAGATTTTTTCGTAATAATCGATATCGCGATCACAACTTCGTTAATTGCGGTGATTCGTTGTGATATTGATCTACCGTAATTTTATCTGATCTCTTATCTATATACATTAAAGTGGCTAAAAAACGGAAACGATCGAACTTATACATTAATTATTTTAAATTTAATGTATTTTATGAGGATACTGTACATAAGAATGAACCTTTTTAAGTATTTAAGTACTTAAGATTTGAATTAAAGGAAACAGTTGAAATTCCACAGTTTAGATAAAAAAAGAATTGACTGCACAGTTGGTCCGATGGCTGGGCAACTGGCTGCCGTGCAACGTGTAACGCGTTCTATTGCCACACGGAGCCACTCCTTGTGTGATCCACAAATTATTGTTTTGGGGCTGGGTGTCATGTGCACGTGAACTTGTATGTTTGTAAACGCACCTACGACACAGTAGAAAATCCTAGTGTGGGTCAAAATTAAAAAAAAATAGAAACGATTCAGGTGGACAAAAGAGGCCATTAGAAGATAAAGCCGCGGCTGTAAAACACCATGTACAAATGGGAAAAGTGTATGCTTTTTAGAGATATTTTTCCCATTAGTGATGAAACTTAAAGAGCTTCAGTGATTTAAGTAACGAGAGAAATCAGTGATAAGTGGTGGGGATAATTCACTAGATTTCCATTGCGTTAGAAAAAGATACTAATTTGAATAATAAATATAATTATCTCTATAATAATAATTGATGATTGCGACCAATCGAGTTCTGCCATCTGTGATTTTAATCAACAGAATGTCTCAAATCATGGCGTAATTAAAGAATTTTCTAAATGGCCGGCACTTTTGATGTGTCTGATGTATCTGCTGTACTGTTGCGTTGTGTATAGAGCACTACTGCTTTATAGGTACACGGGTAGGTTTCTATTAATAAGTGTAGATAAGTCTACGTCTACTGCTTTATACTACTCATAGATTTGTTTATATGTATTCGGTTAAGCGGCTTGTGCGTAATTAATACTGTATTCTTAACTGATAAAGGATTTTATTGGGTATACCTTTATATCCGTTGGCAGATTTCAGTTCTTTCCCGTTCTCATCAATCATTTTGGACGTTTAATGGATATTTTATCACTAATACTAGTAATAATAATTTAATAGGTGTTATCAAATATCTATTTAGAATAGATATGTATATGAAATAACAATTCACATAACTGCGTACTGACTAATTCAGTGAACTTCAGATGTTATTGACATTGTTTTCATTATTAGACTAAAACATTGAAGCATCGTATTCGTATAATTACGATACCTAATATGTATTTTTATAGTATAGCAATTAAGTTTTAAACTTTCTAAGTTTAAATTATTAAGAACGGGGTATTTAAGTCAGTAACAGTCTGACTCCCTCTCGCCTCGCCCAAGGTGAGACATGTCATAGGATGATTTTCCGCCCTAAATAAAAAGCTTCTAAAACTAGTTTTTGATATCGTGTTGATGGAAGATTATTTCATCATCACATCAGTAGCCTATAAGTGACCACTGCTGATCAAATGCCTCTCCTCACACTAGATTAGAAGCCCACCTTTCCTCACGATGGTTGCCTTTACTATTTGTCAGTGGTGTCTAAATAATCTTAGAAAATAGGTACAACTCAGAAAAAGTGCTTGTACAAACTTACAAATAATTATACGTAGGCTGTTGACATAATTCTAGTATACCTATGAAGAAGAATTACCGCTTCATCTACATTAATTATGTTCTCTTCAATATTTAAACATATTAAATAAATAATTAATGAATTAATAGACACCACTGGCAAACTCATATATATAATTTCTAATTACCATTAATGGGTTACCCTATATCATCATCATCATCTCCATATCAGCCACGAGACGTCCACTATTCAACACAGAGGTTTCCCCCATCGGTTACCCAATATGTATAATCATTTGGAAGGGTGTTTTTGTCGTAAGTGTACAATATTGATGAATGTACTGGACCCAACAAAAAAATATCTGTCATCCGCCAGAACGCTGGATTAAAATTCCAATATCATTTCCGAGGAAAAATATTGTCGGTAAACAGCTCTGATTTTATCATAATAAGTAAATGCACAGATTTAAATGTATTGCGTAGAAAATAATACCTGTAAAGGCGCCACGTGACCGGAAAATTTCACAGCCCAAAGTGCCGATCAATAAGGTTAATCATAGATATGCAGAGCTTTGCTTCTTTACTTCGAAATACTGGTCATACGATAAAATCTATTTTTACCAGTATCTCTTAGTTAAGTAGAAAAACTTATCTGTTATTTACACTCTTTATCAAAACTTTGTTTTTTTTTTCTATAGGTAGAGCCAAAAACAAACAAACACAACAATCACCTGATGGTAAGCAATCGGCACCGAACATGGACAAGTTACAAGTGCGTTGCCGGCCTTTTGAGTATTAGAGATTTGAATATTGGGGATTTGGCATGGAGAGTGGAAAAATTGAACCTCTGGTAACCTCACTTACAAGGGAAAACACCACACAGCGCTGTTTTATGCCGGTTTTCTGTGAGGCTATGGTATCACTCTGGTGCGGTCGAGCCGGTTCATTTGTACTGAAGCATAGCTCTCTCACACTTAAACTCTTTGTTATAACAACTGAAATATAAGTAATTAGAACGGATTCAATAGTTTGGTTTCAATTAAAAATAGTATTATCTATCTCTATTATATATAAAACAAAGTTGTATTACATACACTATTTATAATTCAAGAATTACCAAATCAATTTGGCTGAAAATTGGTAGAGAGGTAACTTAGAACTAGGAGACAGGCATACAATACTTTTTCAGGATCCAGCAGCTTCCTGTAAAGAGGCGTCGATTTGAGGAAACGATTAAGCTTCTGATTTTATTAATTACCAAGTATTTAGTGAACATTTGTAGGAAGCCTCAACTTTTTTTAATAGATATTGTTATACCTATTTCCTACGTTTCTATATCGTACAGCCACCAATATTTTCATTCCTGGACAGTCGTGATTGTTACCAACTAGGCAGTTACTTAAACAAAAAGTGACTGTTTTGCTGATGAGTAAACACAAACGAATAAATTAACGGGTCCAACAAGCCGATTTGGAAGTCAAAAATCAAGCCTATTGTAAGAGACCACTACAGACGGGGCCCACTAGGCCGCTTTCCGGTCCGGGTTTCGGGTCAAGTCGACATTAGGTACCGCAGCCCCGGCACGGAGCAGGAGTAGCAACGGGAGGCCGAGAGTCAGTAAGAGTCTGACACCCCTTCACGTCTCACCCCGGTTGGGAGACATTTAATAAATTTTCACCTCTATCTTTAGCAATGGACGTCTTGTGGTTGATATTATAATCGTTATCATCATATTAGCCACAAGACGTCCAATGCTGAACGGTGTAGTATCAGCTCGCCCCCTGGATCTTGCCCCTTCCGATTAAAGTGTTCCACTCGCCCCGTTTTTATTAATTTGGAGTTGTGGTTCGCCCCTTACGAAAACCCTTACGGGGCGAGTGAAAAATTTAACAATTAAATAATTATTTTGATGCATCGACTCGACCCTTGCGGCATTTAAGTGTGGGAGAGCCATGCTTCAGCACGAATGGGCCGGCTCGACCGGAGTGATACCACGGCCTCACAGAAAACCGACGTGAAACAACGCTTGCGTTGTGTGAGTGAGGTTACCGGAGGCCCAATTCTCCCCTTCCCAATCTTCCCCATCCCCGATTCCCGAACAACAACCTTAAATTCCTAACTCCCAAAAAGCCGGCAACGCACTTGTAACGCCTCTGGTGTTTCAAGTGTCCATGGGCGGCGGCGATTGCTTACCATCAGGTAATACGTCTGCTCGGTTACCGGCTTGTTTCATAAAAAAACCCTTTGAAATTTTTTAAGTTTTATTGAAGAAGAGAGAGTTTTATAAGAAGCATTATTGAAGTTTTAAGAAAAAATATTCATTTAAATATTTTATAAACTTGAGTGCTGACAGTACTTTTAACTAACCAACAATCGGGGGCGAGTTGGAGTATCTAATAATTTAAGGGGCGAGTTGATGCACTTAGGCAATCAGGGGCGAGATCCAAGGGGCGAGCTGAGCCTACACCTGCTGAACATAGGCCTCTCCTAATGACTTCCAGATAGGCCGGTTAGAAGCGACCTGCATCCAGCTGCTTTCTTAATCAGGTCGTCTGTCCACCTTGTAGGTGTCATTTCAGTTATATGTAGAACATACTAATTGTGTACTTACTACTTTCGTACTCTAAATGCTATTTTAACGGCTACTTGAGATTTTATTGGATTGAAATTGCAATGACATCGAGATTAATTTTAAGGGTAGGCAGATCGAGTCCGGAGCTGCGGACTACCCTGGAGCTACGGACTACCCAGCGGGTTTACCGGGACTCCGGCTCGAAAAGCAGGAGAAGGAACGGGGTGGTTTTTAGTCAGTAAGAGTCTGATGGCGCGTTTACATTAGGTCGGTCGTAGGTCGGTCACCGAAGGCGGCGGCCGCATTCGGTTTAACAGAAACCGAATTAATACGGCCAAACCGAATACGGCCAAACGAATACCTGTTTATATTAGTTGGTGACCGAATACGGCCTGCAGCCGAATACGGTCTAACCGACTAATGTAAATGCGCCATGACACTCCCTCTCGCCCAAGGCGAGAGAAGTAATTGGATGAATTGCCCCTCAAAAAAAAGTCAGATCGAGTGAGCACGGATCATGTATCAGGTAAACAACATGGTAGGTGTAATAAAGAAAATTGGAAATATCCTAGAAACATACAATATAATGAAGTAACGTCTGCTTTTCACCTGTTCTGTAATGAGAGTCGTATTAAAGAGGGTCGGCTTATTGTCATATACCGGGCAGCATTCCGTGTAACTGAGAACCTGAGAAGCTTTGAAAAATCGAAACAAAAAAATAATGAGAGAACCACTCAACAAAAGAGTCAGTCTAGTCTATGTTCTATTATTATTATTGCTCTACAAGATTAATTACATCATAGCTGGGTTTTAAAAATCATAACGATTTTTTTTGTGAAGGAAATGTGTTATTATTTAAATAAGCATAGTATCACGCATGTTATTCCTGGAGTAGGGGTCCACAGTAATGCACTGTTTAATGTACTTTTCGGCAGATATATGTTACGGGCGCCATGTACTCGTAACGTACGACTCTAATGCTCACCAGACAATTTCGAGAATTTTCGAAAGTTTTCAAATCTAGTAACATTTTTATTTTTGCCGTAAAATGTAACCCGACAAAGATAAAATATAAAAAAATATATTATACAAAAGTGTTTCAATAAATGACTACCAATACATATAATAATTATCTAAAAATCGCTTGATTCATACATACATATGAAACTCTGCACTGTTACGGCAACGATAGGTAGATTATTGTGATTAAATCTAATCAGATTAGTACGTTTTTAGATAGCAACATACCTACAGTAAGGAAACGCGTTTACACTCAGTGCGTAATGATTCGATATCAGATCCTCTATCCTTTCTATCAAAACAGCGATATTTCACGATTATCTTAAAGCGGATCACGATTGATTCAAAGAGTAAAAACGTGTGCATTTCACCATTTCCTATACACTACTTTGTTCAAGGAAAAACAGAGGTTATTAATCAGAAATTCCAGTAAACTATGACTTGCTAAATGGAGTTAAAAGTCAAATGGCGCTTTATCGGAAATATGAAGTAATAATTCATCTGTCTAAGTCCATGATCAGAATTATTTTGATACTTTTTCTTGAAATGGATTAAGTATACTTAATACCCTTAAGCATACTTTCGTGTAAACAATATATTTATCTAAGTGGATATAATACTTTCACATGAAATGTGTTAAAATACTATGAAGAGCTCAAAGGCTTGTTTATTTACGTTAGGGATTCCCAAACTTTCATGGTCAAGGACTTTTATATCACTCTTGTTTCTCTCGTTAAACCTTATACATAGAAAATATCTATTATGTCTTAACATACATTTCATAAAAGCATAGATAGGTCATAGGTCATTACAACATATTTTTTTGCACTTATTCTTCATTGATTTCTTTGTTTGTTTGAAGATGTTTGATTTACTAAAATAGACTGGTATGTATCAATATAACTTCATTTTGTGTACATAATAGTTAAAATAAATAAACGTGGTTCCAATGTTTGAATTTTAAATCCGTATTAGATATCCTAAGGACTGAAAAAGTGTGAATGATTAATGAGTTCCAAAATAGGTACTATCTTAAATCTGCCATGATGTGTTATCATTCTATCACACTTCAAACTAAATTAAAACTGTACAAGGGAAGTTCCAGTGCGTCGCGGAAATTAACAACTTAACAGGTATTAATGTAATTGATATTGTTAAAAGTAGCGGCGTGGTCGATAGGTACATCAAAGGAATGCATTAGATGTTATCAACTTTATTTTTAACAGTGAATCAATGATGACTATCTTCTCGATAATTTCCACAAATACTAATTAATCATCATAAAAGTGACCAATAGCTTTTATTATTACATTTGTTTGTTATTTACTGAAATTACTGTTATTATGTGTTTTTGTATATAAGTATATTTTGTATTTATAATGTCCTCCTGCCGGATAGACAAGAACAAGTCTATGAACTTGTAGATTAAATGCAGATAAACACGTCTATGAACTTATTATTGCGGTTTTGCGGCCGATGTTGAATTCAATCCATTAATACCGGGTACATATACCATTAATACAAGGGTAGTAGCTAGAAGCAGAGACCACGAACCAAACCACAAATGAATTATGTAACAAAATATGTATATTTTCATTGATACTAATTGTAGGTCATGCTCTACAAACAAAAGAAACCCTTCTTCAATTGCTATATCTCCACATCCAGCTAGCAGGTTATATACATATATATAGTTTTAAAAAAATGTCTATTAGAGAAACCTTTTTTTGAGAGGGAAAAATCATCCAATGACTTCTCCCGCCTTAGGTGAGGCGAGAGGGAGTGTCAGACTCCTACTGACTAAAAACCACCCGTTCCTACTCCTGCTCTTCGAACCGGAGTCCTGATAACCCGCTAGGTAGTCCACAGCTTAATCAGAGAACGCTCCTGTCCGATTTCTGTTAAATATGTAGTCCTTTACCGACGTACTCGTCATTAAATGGTTACTTAACCCAGTTTTTAGCAATTATTTTCGGAACAAAATCGTTACTAATGAATAGTTTTTTTAATAGGTTTAATCGGGTGTAAATAAATGACCTTTACGATACCTTTGAGAAGTAGGAGTGGTGAGTAATTATGGGTTATATTCTGCTGTTACCATACGGATAATAAATACTTATTTCAACGATATAAAAATCAGAGCAGCGAAGTCTTATGGATTTATCATTGAAAGGAATAATCTGTTGAACACAACGATAAATCATCGGGTGATTTAGATAGGAAATACCTACATTAGTGGAGACCACAACATTTCAGATTGCAGCTTTAATAAAAATCAGTTTCACATCTCTTATTTATATTTACTAGTGGTCGCCTAGTGGTCGAAATTCGACCATATACGATTTAATTTACAATACCACTTAACATACGTTCAAGGATAATTTTTATTTAACGAATTGCTATTTGTTTTGTAAAATTCAAATTAATATATTCCGGCGCATCATGAACAGGAAAACTATTCATATGAGACGTGAGAATATCGTCGCAATGTCTGTCAATTTTGACGTTTTGTCAAATACGATCAGATACTATGCATGGTAGTGTGTATAATGTTTTATTTATTGATTTAATGTACTTTATCATCATTATTTTTGAAAAATGTTAGCGTTCTGGACTTCTCCTACACATTAACTATAAGTGTACCAAATTTTATGCTCCTACGTCCGCGCAATTTTCGTAAAAAGGGGTACAAAGTTTTTGCATCACGTATTAATATATAGATAAGATATCTTATTTCCTTACAGTGATATTATTGAATGTAATAGACCACTGCAGGTTGGCCACGATCATTGAGAGATTTTTTTGGTAAAAGTATATTCATGGATATCGAGTGCGTTACGCCCCCCGCACGTGTAGGCTGCCCCGCCCCCTAGGACAGGGACAGCGTAGCGTGCATCGCACGCGCATCCTCGGCCTAACCTATCACTGAGGTGCACGGGGCGTTGTTACAAGACGTGTCGACAAACGGTGATTTTAGTATATAAGTGTAGAATAAATCTAGTGGGTCATTAATAAATTATTCGAAAATATATTTTAAAATTAGTATTTATTTATTTAAGTAGGCCTATCTTCAAGCTAACCATCTCTTACTTGGTATAGTCAGATACCTAAATAGTCTAATTGTCGTACTTATTATAAAGTTAATACACGCTACACCAACCACTAGTATTACTTATATAAATATATATCTTTTTGCATTACATACATTACATTGGCCCTACTGGATCAGCCCACGCGGGACGAGGGGGCTAGCAGTTGGTACGATCAACCATTTTGTAGGAAACGGAGCGCCTCGAGCCACAGCGCCACCGACTATAGAGCATTTAGGAATGCATGACGTCTCTACTCACGCGGCAATAAGCCGATTGCAGTAATGACATTACATTAAATTATAAATATATTGTTTTGTAGCAAACACACACAAATAATGTTAATATTAAGAGTAAAATGACACGCTTAAATATAAAAAGACATTTAATGAATAACGAAAATTTAAATCTTCGGTCAGTAGGCGCCGTATCCGTAAACTACTACTGCTTACATCAAGTCCTAGGCCCAACCAACTAGATGGGGCCCAGTAGGGCTGATGTCTGATCCGGAGCTGCGGACTACCTAACGGGTTTACCGGGGCTCTGGTTCGAAAGGCAAGAGTAGGAACGGGGTGGTTTTTAGTCAGTAAGAGTCTGACACTCCCTCTCGCCTCGCCCAGAGCGAGAGAAGTCATTGGATGATTTTCCCCCCTCAAAAAAAAAAAAAAATAAACAAAAAATGACCCAACCAACTGACGTTAACCTCATCAGATGACGGTCGAGGCTTATAGCAATAAAGCCATTAGCAGATAGGACTATCGGCACAATAAAATGTAGAGTTAAATCACGATATTACCAGACAAACACCTGTAGCACCTACCTACGGCAATTCAGATTCAACAAGCTTGAATAAGCAAGTTGTTGATGATTAATCCTACCCAAAGGGTTTTGTCTAAGTAAGTACTCTCCATTAGCTAGGTGAAGACAACTTGAAAGTATTTGTCGGTGCCGGTGCGATAACATATCCGACAAATGTCAGTCATACCATCCTTTAATTATTATTAATATTTGATCTTAAAGTTATAGGAGGGTACTCGAGATTCGTGTCGTAATTTGTTCTGCACAATTTGCATCCCTTCTTATTACTTGACTACAGCAAAATAGATGGTCTTTGTTTCTCTGCCTCCGGTAACAGTATTTTATAAAATATTCATTCCTTACTTTAACGGTTATCGTTACGCCACAAACCTACTTGACTTTTTCCATCTCTGCTGTATACTGTTTGTGTGAAAAATGCCGATTTCCTAGTACAAAACTGTAAGAAATATTTTAAAACTGTCGTAATAGTTTTGGTGTTTTAGTTTGCACCAGCAAGTCATTTATTGATCCTATTTCCTGACTAACTAAAATGTCTACGTTTATATTACACCATATTTAATTGAGAAAACACAATGTGTCAATGTCAAATACGACCTTGGTTAGTTGCACTCTCGCCCTGATTATCAAGGAATTGATTGCAATCTCTGGCAATAGATAATGACAGATAAGTTAGAATAATCGTGAACTTATGAGTCTTTGATTATACCGAAAATTACAGAGGTGGTACTTTTTTCGAGAATTACTGCTATCATATTTTATTGGTAATTGCCTTTTGGCAATTTAATGAATATATGGCCGAACAGAATGTAATAATAATGAAAACTATAAAACCATAAATGTATATCATTTTACATACTAAATAAAATACCGAGGGAAAATTATTGAAACTAAACATTACTTGTAAAGGTCACGTTGTAAACGTCTAGTTGATAACAAGATAACACGTGCATTAAATGTGACGTGCATGACAGAATGTTCTTTTAAATAGCCTTCCTCGATACACCTGTACAAGATTGCAAGTTTGTATTAATTCTCATATAAAATAAAATAAGGTTATTAGCAAAAATCTTGATAGGTAACCCTATTTTCGAAAATTACGAAGATGTGCGAGAAGTTAATTGTAATTAATAAATAAAACTTAACACACGCTACTACTAAGACCCACGTGTGTTATAAGTAAAATTTCGTCTATATAAAATCATCTGAAGTCTACTTTGGAATCTAGGCTTGCATGTATTACTCAATTTATTACAGCTAGTCGCGTATTGACGCGATTCCCAGTAATAAATAATTCTGTCGCCATTATAACCTCATAAATGACAAGTAGCCGGTAGCGCAATAGGGTAATGGCCTATATTTTTTGAAAAAATTAAATAATTCTAGTCTATAATAAAATTTTACAATAAAATATAATGCAGCAATAAATCCAAAAGATAAGATGCAATTATTAACAAGAAAACAATAAAAACACTTTGCAAAACAAATAAAAGAAAGAAATCGATATAAATTGCGTCCTAAATAATGTGACAGAATTATTTGTATAATTGGCCTCTCTGAAAGATATTATTTCATATTTAAACATAAAGATAACATGTATTAAATTAGAGAGAACGGCATCAGGGACAAGTTTGTAGCGAAGTGACTACGCCGTAGCTAGTCTACGAAATTATGCTACGAAGTTGTTTTAAGTTATACATAATTAGTATTTATTCATTACCTTCCTACATTTACTTACGTTACTATGAATATATCTCTTGTGTACGTATATGTATAAATGGAAATACCAGTTTACCAAAAGAAAACGCATTAATCATGTGATTGAATTTTTCTTTATCTGCTTAAAAGTAAATATATTGCCTCCCCTGGAGACATAATCTTAGCCAGACTTGTAACAGAATTGACCGTAATATTAAAAAAATACACTAATAAAACATCAAAACAATAAAAAGGGTACATTAAATGACTGATAAATATTTGGTATAGATATTAATCTCTAATTAATGTAAACAATTCTTGCAGTGAAATGAGACGTCTAGTGTGATTAGAAACATTGACAGACGATAACAGTTAGACCTTTTAAATAAACATTTAAATCTACTATTATAATAACAACATGGAAAATAATGAAACTAGAATTTTGATATCAATAAAGATAAATCCTACTTGCATGTAAACAAGCGGATTATAATGTTTTATTGCACTTCGTGGAAGTGCAGACCGTCGCGTCGTCAGCTTTGAGCACAAGTCTAAACAATACCAACATTGTATGTAGAGATAAAACTTACGAGTTTTACTTTCTGAAACTTGAACAGATGTTTGATAATTTTTTAATTTATTACAAAACCAAAATAAAAGTTTCCCAGGTTTACCAGCTGGCGCCTGACCATGAATATTTTGGCTATATTAATGCATTACACTATTTATCTTATCCGGCGAAAATGGCATTAACCTGGTATCTATATAGTGCGGATTTATTCTCGGCAGTATTAGGACAGGGGAAATACCTATTTGAATACATCAAGACGCCACATAAATATGCGTACGTCATAAAAGTAAGCTATTTTTGAGGGGGGGGGGATAATATTATTATAATCAAGTGACTTCTCCCGCCTATGGTGTGGCGAGAGGGAGCGTTACTGAGTAAAAATCACCACGTAGTAGGATACTCCTGATTTCGAGCCGGAGCCCCGGTAAACCCGCTAAGTAGTCCGCAGCTCCGGATCAGGCATTAACCCTACAGGGGCTGAGCACTCCTGTGGTGGTCTATAATGTCTCATTGAGGAGCGCGCGGAAGGCGACGCGCCACCGTACGCCCGGGTCTTGTTCTGGTCGGGCGGCGAGTTACCCTTGCTCGCCGTCCACAGACCGAAATTAGGTTTACCTGGGTAAAAAAGCTAGCATTAAATGTAAAATTTTCACACCCATCAACAAAAACGATAGTTTTCTGTGAATTTTGTATGAGTTATTAAGCTGTAACGTCATGATTTAATTTTATTACATTGAATATAATTCTAATTTATTCTTCAATTACCTAGAAAACAGAATCACTTAAAAATTCATTCACAGACATAATATGTTGTTACTTTAGAACCTCTTTGTAAGTACCTACTATCTACTCCTTCAGACAAGGTAATTATATAAAAAATATCAATAGGAAGATTTTTCATTATAAAATTTAATGGTTTTGTACCTTTATATCAATATCATCTAATTGAAATAATATTAAAACTGAAATATAACAAACAAGACATGTAGAAAATGAAGAAATGCCTTTAGTATAGCAATCAGATTTTTTATTTAAGCTTAAAGTACAGAAGCAACAATATGCTTACAGACTTTCTTATGGCAAACGGTCACCACAGCATAACCTAGCATCATCAATAGCCTATAAGTGTCCACTGCTGAGCAAAAGCCTCTTCACACACGAAGAAGTTTTGAGTATTAATCACCACAATTTTTCTTTACCGTATGTCACTGGTGTCTAAATAATCTTAGAAACTACATATTACTTAAAAACAGTCACATTAGTCACATTAGATCTTGATCCAGATTTCGAACGCTTACGAATAAATTACCGGGATTCATAGACGTTTTACATTTTTTTTAAACTGACTTAAATGTTTATTGTAACTAAATAACACATAGTTATTCTAGACCATAATCTGACCCTGTTACAAATTTCATCTCCATCCTTTCAGCCTTATGACGTGAAAGAGTTACAATCAAAGAAACATTTCGCATTTACAAATATTAGTAGCTTATTACGATTGCCATTTTAATTTTTTTTTGGTTCTCCATGTAAAACTGGTATTTTAAAACCATTTTTTGTTACTGTCTGGGCTCCGTATAATAACCTACTAAATGCTTGAAGATTTTTACATAGTTTAGTAATGGTTAGGTTTTATAAAAGAAGGTTCTTAGCACCTATATATTATAAATTATGTGAAAAGTGGTATATTTTAGAATCTTTTAAATGGGCCTCGGGTGCTCGCTGGAAAGACCGAAAATATATACATATTACAAATTTTTACCCGCAAATTTGTTCACGTCAAATAATGATTTCTGGTAGAATTTGGGATTTTGAATTAGTCTTTTTCAAGCTATTTTATTCTACGGCTGTAGTAAACGTTATCAGAATCTATTTGGTATCTAAGTTATGTTTACTGTTAATTTATTTCCGTAGTTTAGTTACTCGAGGATAAAAAATAAACAATCCCACGGGAGTTATACGCGTTGCCCGTACCCATTAGATAAAATCTATTCTTTGTCCTTTCCCGGGTCTCATCCATCGTTATATCGCATTTCATTTAAATAGGTACAGTCGTTTAGGTGATTCTTTAGAAGCCCAGGGATTTTAATGGCATGGTTCCCGATCTCGTGAGATTTGTGGGATAAAAACTATTATAATATGTTTTTGTTAAGTCTTAAACTATCGCTGTACTATATTTCACTGTATGCCAAATTTCAGCCGTCCAGTGGTTTGGATTGTGCGTTGATAGACCACTATGTCAGTCAGTCACCTGTGTCTTACATATATATTTAGATAGTATAGTTCTAGAGTGTGGTAGCTAACTACTATATTATTTAGCTCGATTAATACTTTGCAAAATCCTTTCAGATTTTAGATATCCGATTCTAATTAACGATCTCTTTCTATGTAAATATATCCAATTACCAATCCAAAACGAATCCAAGTCACATACAACGCGGAAGCTAGTAAAATACGACACAGGTAACAAAGTTTAAACATCCAACATCACATCACTTAAAAATTGTAATATCTGTCGCAAAAATTATTTCCTTCAGACTTTTATAATAATATTCAACGTAAAATCGAGGAGGAGGTTCACCGGCCTTCGTCAAACTAATACTGTATAACTGCACCTCATGCAACGCATACTCCACCAATCACTATCAATTTATCTTTTGTTACTAACATCGGTATACTTGAACGACTCTTTTGTTATTATTGAAAAAAGAAACGTTCAAGCTAATCAGTGTAAATCAGTGTTTTAATTTAATCAAACTGATAATCGGTTGTGGATAATATTCAAAACCGGGGGACGCGTATAAATATTTGTGCAATCTATTAGTCCGTATCAGTTCAAGTGCAACACTCACAAAAAAAACAGAGTCTCATTGGATCTTTTAAATGAAAGGTAAGTGTCGGGAAATGTGCTACTTTTATAATCGAAGTGTTCATTAGTTGTTTTTAACTCGATGCCCTATTTCTAAAGTGTGATATTTTGAACATTCCCTTTGACATTTTTCTAAAGTGATAGTTCAGTAATTAAGTGCGGATACTTAGTGCGTTTAATAATTCGTCTTCATAAATTATGTACATAAGCAGAACTCAAGTGTAATAGTGAACTTATCATGTGGACTATTTTTTGTGTTGAATTCAGATATATAACTATCTAATAACAAGACTACAAAGCACGGTGCTTTGTAAGCACGGAGTTGTCGTTAATAACCGAGAGGAATTTTTTTCTTTTAAATTAATTCAATTAGTAATTCGAAGAAATTCTTTTTAGTGAGACCACCTACCCAGAAACGATGCTGCTATCATTTAGTATTATATATTCTAAAAAAAATGTGATATTTAAATAGTAACATTGGTTTTGACGTAGACAAGACTGCCTAACTTGATGGAAAGCGGACAAGCCCGCTTACCATTAAGTTAGGCAGTATGTTTATGTGCTATTAAAATTCCTTTGCAAGTTCCGTTCTTTTCCGAAATTATAAATTTAAGTTATATCGTTTGAATAATAAGTACTTATAGAGTAAAATTAGAGATACTTTAGGTAAAGATACCATACGATAAAGGTACCATTTGAGTGGAATAAATAAGTTCTGAATGGCTTCATCTTAAAAAGATGTTTTCTTGTTACCAAGAGTCAATAAATCAATTATTAGCCTAGATCATAATAGTATTTACGCACTCTTACATCAAAGACTCTTATTTTTATTTGCGGTAAATTTGAAAATCAGTTTCACGTAACATTTAATTACTTGATATGATAAACAGTCGATCATATCTTTATAAAGATTACATACATTTACTTAATAAAACTAGACACCATAGATTGTTAAATAATACATTAAAATATTGTTTCAGACACGGTATTATTACTGCTATGTGCAGTTGCACTAGCACATAGTTACGGTCGTAACCCACAACAATGCAACTGCGATCCTTCTGAAGAATCTAAAAAGATCTGCGAGTCTCACAATGGTTTAGACGACGTATTAGTAGCTCACGAACATTGCGATAAATTCTACAAATGTACAAATGGAAAGGCAGTGGCATATCAATGCCCAGACAATCTTCTGTACGATGCGGTAGCCGAACGATGTGAGTGGCCCCACGAGGTTAACTGTGGCAATAGGCCAATTTCAGACGGCAATGACTGCAACGGAATTGATGTATCACAGGCACCACCCTCTTCTACAACTTCACGTCCAATAAATGAAGGAACATGCAACTGCAGACCCGACGAGGCACCTTCTATTTGCGCAGCGAACGGATCAGATGGTGTTTTAGTGGCACATGAAAACTGTAACCAGTTCTATAAATGCGACAACGAAAAACCAGTTGCTCTCTATTGCTTCGGAAACTTGTTGTACAATCCCTACACCGAACAATGCGACTGGCCCGAGAATGTGGACTGTGGAGACAGAGTCATTCCAAATCCAGGTCAAACTCCAGCTCCAGGACCAGGCCCATCCCCCAGCCCAACTCCATCTCCATCCACTCCAGGCAGCGGAACCTGCAACTGCAGACCCGATGAGGCACCTTCTATTTGTGCAGTAGATGGATCAGACGGTGTTTTAGTGGCACATGAAAACTGCAACCAGTTCTACAAATGCGACAACGGAAAACCAGTCGCTCTCTACTGCTTCGGAAACTTGCTGTACAATCCCTACACCGAACAATGCGACTGGCCTGAAAATGTGGATTGCGGAGACAGAGTCATTCCAGATCCAGGTCAAACTCCAACTCCAGGACCAACCCCGGGACCAACTCCATCTCCATCCACTCCAGGCAGCGGAACCTGCAACTGCAGACCCGACGAGGCACCTTCTATTTGTGCAGTAGATGGATCAGACGGTGTTTTAGTGGCACATGAAAACTGCAACCAGTTCTACAAATGCGACAACGGAAAACCAGTCGCTCTCTACTGCTTCGGAAACTTGCTGTACAATCCCTACACCGAACAATGCGACTGGCCCGAGAATGTGGACTGTGGAGACAGAGTCATTCCAGATCCAGGTCAAACTCCAACTCCAGGACCAACCCCGGGACCAACCCCATCTCCAACACCAACACCAAACCCTCCAGGCGACAACTGCGATCCCAGTGAAGCCCCCACTATCTGTGCAGCAGATAATTCAGAAGGTGTTTTAGTAGCCCACGAGAACTGCAATCAATACTATATTTGTTCTGGAAGTAAACACGTAGCACAAACCTGCCCTGGAAATCTGCTGTTCAATCCTAGCAAGGACCAATGTGACTGGCCCGAAAATGTGGATTGCGGAGACAGAGTCATTCCAGATCCAGGTCAAACTCCAATTCCACCCCCCAGCCCAACTCCATCTCCATCCACTCCAGGCAGCGGAACCTGCAACTGCAGACCCGATGAGGCACCTTCTATTTGTGCAGTAGATGGATCAGACGGTGTTTTAGTGGCACATGAAAACTGCAACCAATTCTACAAATGCGACAACGGAAAACCAGTCGCTCTCTACTGCTTCGGAAACTTGCTGTACAATCCCTACACCGAACAATGCGACTGGCCCGAGAATGTGGACTGTGGAGACAGAGTCATTCCAGATCCAGGTCAAACTCCAACTCCAGGACCAACCCCGGGACCAACTCCATCTCCAACACCAACACCAAACCCTCCAGGCGACAACTGCGATCCCAGTGAAGCCCCCACTATCTGTGCAGCAGATAATTCAGAAGGTGTTTTAGTAGCCCACGAGAACTGCAATCAATACTATATTTGTTCTGGAAGCAAACCCGTAGCACAAACCTGCCCTGGAAATCTTCTGTTCAATCCTAGCAAGGACCAATGTGACTGGCCCGAAAATGTGGATTGCGGAGACAGAGTCATTCCAGATCCAGGTCAAACTCCAACTCCAGGACCAACCCCGGGACCAACTCCATCTCCATCCACTCCAGGCAGCGGAACCTGCAACTGCAGACCCGATGAGGCACCTTCTATTTGTGCAGTAGATGGATCAGACGGTGTTTTAGTGGCACATGAAAACTGCAACCAGTTCTACAAATGCGACAACGGAAAACCAGTCGCTCTCTACTGCTTCGGAAACTTGCTGTACAATCCCTACACCGAACAATGCGACTGGCCCGAGAATGTGGACTGTGGAGACAGAGTCATTCCAGATCCAGGTCAAACTCCAGCTCCAGGACCAGGCCCATCCCCCAGCCCAACTCCATCTCCATCCACTCCAGGCAGCGGAACCTGCAACTGCAGACCCGACGAGGCACCTTCTATTTGTGCAGTAGATGGATCAGACGGTGTTTTAGTGGCACATGAAAACTGCAACCAGTTCTACAAATGCGACAACGGAAAACCAGTCGCTCTCTACTGCTTCGGAAACTTGCTGTACAATCCCTACACCGAACAATGCGACTGGCCCGAGAATGTGGACTGTGGAGACAGAGTCATTCCAGATCCAGGTCAAACTCCAACTCCAGGACCAACCCCGGGACCAACTCCATCTCCAACACCAACACCAAACCCTCCAGGCGACAACTGCGATCCCAGTGAAGCCCCCACTATCTGTGCAGCAGATAATTCAGAAGGTGTTTTAGTAGCCCACGAGAACTGCAATCAATACTATATTTGTTCTGGAAGCAAACCCGTAGCACAAACCTGCCCTGGAAATCTGCTGTTCAATCCTAGCAAGGACCAATGTGACTGGCCCGAAAATGTGGATTGCGGAGACAGAGTCATTCCAGATCCAGGTCAAACTCCAATTCCACCCCCCAGCCCAACTCCATCTCCATCCACTCCAGGCAGCGGAACCTGCAACTGCAGACCCGATGAGGCACCTTCTATTTGTGCAGTAGATGGATCAGACGGTGTTTTAGTGGCACATGAAAACTGCAACCAGTTCTACAAATGCGACAACGGAAAACCAGTCGCTCTCTACTGCTTCGGAAACTTGCTGTACAATCCCTACACCGAACAATGCGACTGGCCTGAAAATGTGGATTGCGGAGACAGAGTCATTCCAGATCCAGGTCAAACTCCAACTCCAGGAC
The DNA here is from genome assembly GCF_023101765.2 of Spodoptera frugiperda. Classification (NCBI taxonomy): domain Eukaryota; kingdom Metazoa; phylum Arthropoda; class Insecta; order Lepidoptera; family Noctuidae; genus Spodoptera; species Spodoptera frugiperda. Next base: position 3,678,525 of record NC_064214.1, on the reverse strand, counting down.
CAACCCCGGGACCAACTCCATCTCCAACACCAACACCAAACCCTCCAGGCGACAACTGCGATCCCAGTGAAGCCCCCACTATCTGTGCAGCAGATAATTCATAAGGTGTTTTAGTAGCCCACGAGAACTGTAATCAATACTATATTTGTTCTGGAAGCAAACCCGTAGCACAAACCTGCCCTGGAAATCTTCTGTTCAATCCTAGCAAGGACCAATGTGACTGGCCCGAAAATGTGGATTGCGGAGACAGAGTCATTCCAGATCCAGGTCAAACTCCAACTCCATCCCCCAGCCAACTCCATCTCCATCCACTCCAGGCAGCGGAACCTGCAACTGCAGACCCGATGAGGCACCTTCTATTTGTGCAGTAGATGGATCAGACGGTGTTTTAGTGGCACATGAAAACTGCAACCAGTTCTACAAATGCGACAACGGAAAACCAGTCGCTCTCTACTGCTTCGGAAACTTGCTGTACAATCCCTACACCGAACAATGCGACTGGCCCGAGAATGTGGACTGTGGAGACAGAGTCATTCCAGATCCAGGTCAAACTCCAACTCCAGGACCAACCCCGGGACCAACTCCATCTCCAACACCAACACCAAACCCTCCAGGCGACAACTGCGATCCCAGTGAAGCCCCCACTATCTGTGCAGCAGATAATTCAGAAGGTGTTTTAGTAGCCCACGAGAACTGCAATCAATACTATATTTGTTCTGGAAGCAAACCCGTAGCACAAACCTGCCCTGGAAATCTGCTGTTCAATCCTAGCAAGGACCAATGTGACTGGCCCGAAAATGTGGATTGCGGAGACAGAGTCATTCCAGATCCAGGTCAAACTCCAATTCCACCCCCAAGCCCAACTCCATCTCCATCCACTCCAGGCAGCGGAACCTGCAACTGCAGACCCGAGGAGGCACCTTCTATTTGTGCAGTAGATGGATCAGACGGTGTTTTAGTGGCACATGAAAACTGCAACCAGTTCTACAAATGCGACAACGGAAAACCAGTCGCTCTCTACTGCTTCGGCAACTTGCTGTACAATCCCTACACCGAACAATGCGACTGGCCCGAGAATGTGGACTGTGGAGACAGACTCATTCCAGATCCAGGTCAAACTCCAACTCCAGGACCAACCCCGGGACCAACCCCATCTCCAACACCAACACCAAACCCTCCAGGCGACAACTGCGATCCCAGTGAAGCCCCCACTATCTGTGCAGCAGATAATTCAGAAGGTGTTTTAGTAGCCCACGAGAACTGCAATCAATACTATATTTGTTCTGGAAGCAAACCCGTAGCACAAACCTGCCCTGGAAATCTGCTGTTCAATCCTAGCAAGGACCAATGTGACTGGCCCGAAAATGTGGATTGCGGAGACAGAGTCATTCCAGATCCAGGTCAAACTCCAATTCCACCCCCCAGCCCAACTCCATCTCCATCCACTCCAGGCAGCGGAACCTGCAACTGCAGACCCGATGAGGCACCTTCTATTTGTGCAGTAGATGGATCAGACGGTGTTTTAGTGGCACATGAAAACTGCAACCAGTTCTACAAATGTGACAACGGAAAACCAGTCGCTCTCTACTGCTTCGGAAACTTGCTGTACAATCCCTACACCGAACAATGCGACTGGCCCGAGAATGTGGACTGTGGAGACAGACTCATTCCAGATCCAGGTCAAACTCCAACTCCAGGACCAACCCCGGGACCAACTCCATCTCCATCCACTCCAGGCAGCGGAACCTGCAACTGCAGACCCGATGAGGCACCTTCTATTTGTGAGGTAGATGGATCAGACGGTGTTTTAGTGGCACATGAAAACTGCAACCAGTTCTACAAATGCGACAACGGAAAACCAGTCGCTCTCTACTGCTTCGGAAACTTGCTGTACAATCCCTACACCGAACAATGCGATTGGCCCGAGAATGTGGACTGTGGAGACAGAGTCATTCCAGATCCAGGTCAAACTCCAACTCCAGGACCATCCCCGGGACCAACTCCATCTCCATCCACTCCAGGCAGCGGAACCTGCAACTGCAGACCCGATGAGGCACCTTCTATTTGTGCAGTAGATGGATCAGACGGTGTTTTGGTGGCACATGAAAACTGCAACCAGTTCTACAAATGTAGCGACGGGAAACCGGTCGCTCTCTACTGCTTCGGACACTTACTGTACAACCCATACACTGAACAATGTGACTGGCCTGAAAATGTAGACTGCGGTGACAGAGTTATCCCAGATTCTAGCCAAACTACATCTCCAACCCCAGCACCATCTCCAACCCCAGCACCATCTCCAACCCCAGCACCATCTCCAACCCCAGCACCATCTCCAACCCCAGCACCATCTCCAACCCCAGCACCATCTCCAACCCCAGCACCATCTCCAACCCCAGCGCCATCTCCTGACCCTGAGAGCAGCGAAAGCTCTGATATCGACGACTTACCTAAACCGGATGATAATGTCAGTAGTCCAGAAGACTGCTCTAATAGCCCAGACGACAACACATGCAACTGTAATCCTGATCAAGCTCCATCTATTTGCGCTGGTGCTAACTCTAACGGAATTCATATCGCCCATGAAAATTGTAACCAGTTCTACATATGTAATAACGGAAAACCTATTCCGTTCAGGTGTCCGTCCAATCTGCTATACAATCCCTTCATTCCAGGATGTGACTGGGCACATAACGTTGATTGCGGTGATAGAATAATACCTGATCCTGACGATACAAGTGAAGGCCCACAACCAACTGTGCCAGATGATAATAACGACAACGTTGGTCCTGGCCCGTGTAATCACTGTAACCCAGAAGAAGCTCCTGCAATTTGTGCAGATGAAAACTCTAATGGTATTCACATTGCTCACCAAAATTGCAACCAGTTCTTCGTGTGTGACCACGGTAGACCTGTAACCTTTTCATGTAACTCATTGCTACTTTATAACGTCTACACTAAGCAGTGTGACTGGCCATCTAACGTGGATTGTGGTGACAGAGTGATACCTGATCGCGATAACGATAGCGGCAACGACAGTGGAGAAAACAACAACAATAACAACGAAGTTTATGACGATCCTAGCCAAGCTCCAACCATATGTGCGGGCAGTGGATCCGATGGCGTTTTGGTAGCACATGAATACTGTGACCAGTATTACATTTGTGATGGCGGCTTCCCACTATCACGTCCATGCCACGGCAGCCTTTTATTCAATCCTCAAAATCAACAGTGTGATTGGCCTAATAATGTAAATTGCGGCAACAGAATTGTCCCGGATGATTGTGCGTGTAATCCAAGAAACGCTCCAAAGCTTTGTTCTTGGCCAGATTCCGAAGGAAAACTGATCGCGCACGATAATTGTAACCAATTCTTTGTATGTTCTAACGGAGTGCCTGTAGCTCAAACTTGTCCATCCGACTTACTCTATAACATTGACTTGGAACTGTGCGACTGGCCGCATAAGGTCAGCTGTGCAAACAGACAGCTCTCTTATTCCTCACTCAACAAACATTGGCAGTCACGTCAGTTTCTCAGAACATAATCTTTGTATATAGCCATGCCCTCCTTCTTTACAGTTGGGTAACTAGTAAGTTATGCTTAAACTGTGCTGTCAAAATTGAATAATATTAAATCAGTATTTATAGTCATTGTTAGACTGGATATTTAAATTTAACAGTATTGTTTTCTGTTTGTCTAAATTGAAATTTAAATATATAATAATACGTAATAACAAAAACTGGTTTTGTTTTCCTTACAAATTCATATCATCCAATTATTTTATTTCCTATATCCTACGGTATTCTCCACTTTCCAAAATAATCATTCTTTTTTCTGGAATGATGAATCATTTATAGGTAAAGTAATAGAAACATACTACAAGCTTATCATTACTAAGTATTTGTCTTTGTATGTATATTTGTAATGTTTGTACACACTAAATTACTGGTTTGATGTCGTATATTATTCTTATTTCTTACGTCTTCTTACTAAAAGAATCAAACGATAATATGTCATTTCACTAAACTAAATCAAATGAAATAAAAGTAGTTGACTCCAAGTTGGTCTAGCTTTTTGAATGAATATGTTCAAAGAAGATGATATTTTTATTTATGACATATACAAAATACCTAGTCAAAGTAAATGCATTAGGAACACTTGTTAGTATGCCTTGGGACTTTGGGACACCTATACCCAACCATCCAATACCCAATGTTTTATTTAAAATACTTGAATATAGGTGTGGGTATTATTTTACAAAACTGTTTTGTTTATATCTACACTAATAAATAAAATTGAAGTGGCTGTTTGTAATATTATAACTACATGCATACATAAGACCCCAGATCATTTTAAAAAATCCATCCAAAGGTTGTCTGGAAGAAATCGCTGTATGTGATAAGATCGCCCATTGTACTCTAATTACTATTACAATGTAATGTGTTTTATGTAAGTGTGCAATAAAGTATTAATAAATAAATACATAAATACATCATGATAAACTACACCAAATCACAAAGTGTGATCCAGAAGACAATCTTAAAAAAAAAAATTTATACCTGATACAGAAACATTTGCAACAGCTTCTTATGCAAATTAAAAACTACAATGTCAACTTTTAAATAAAAATAATCCAATAAAAATATGGAACACTATGAAATCAATTTATAGGCCTGATAAAAATAAAACTAATACTGGTTAGACATCAACAAGTTTTTCCTTAAACACAAGAATGCCATCCTTACTCCATTCACTCATATACTGAATCTTAGTTTGGAGACTAAATTGCATCTGTCAGACCAATGCACAAATACGGACCAGTAGATAGGTACACCAGAAAACTATTGCCTCATTGCTCTCTGACCCATACTGTCTAAAATACTTGACAATGTAGTATATATTTGAAAAACACAAGTCAAATTCAGATCGATAATTTGGATTTCGCCGGGGGAAGTCAACAGTTGACACTTCAGTAGCCTCTTTCACTTAAGCTGGGGACCAAACTCAAGGGGGGGCTGGGGAGGCAACTGTATTCAGCTTCTATACAGCGTGTAACAAAATACCCATATACATCAAAAAGCACTGAAGAATACAGGTTGAATAGAATCTCGACACAAAGTTTTAGCTTAAAATACGTTTAAAAAGAATTGGTACCAAATACTTGTTGTCGCATGGTTCTTGATTTTAAATCATACAAACGTGTCACAACACTATTATAGAGGTCACTTCGCTAATTACGAAACATTTCTTCTGTAAATCTGATCGCCTAGTTTCGATCTACCTAATTTTGATTTACATGAAAAATAAAAAAATAATATTGGAAAAATTCATAACTTGGTACCATGAAAACATGTGTTTTTAAAAAACCCTTCCCGTATCGTTTGTTATGTGATCTAGAAACCGTGCACTTGATATATATATACCCCCTTTTTGTTATACGCTATATAAACATTATCTTGAATATGCAAATACCTAATTCCGTAATCATATCATATGCCGACGATACTGTTATTCTGTTTCACGACAAATCTTGAGTGAAAGTATATCAACTTGCAGAAGAAGGTTTCAAAACCATTTGTGAAGCCCTAGCCACAAACCTCTTGATACTGAACATACAAAATATGAAATACGTCACAAATCCTTGTACAAATAGTGGCTTCCCGACCCCCAAGACATGTAGCAATAAAATACCACACATGTTACAGACACCATCAATCACCATTTTCACATTATAACTGTACTACAATAGAACACACACCGTTAATTCGTCCTGTCATTGAAAGCACACCTCCTATGACTCTCTAGTAAGGTTCGCAAACTATTTTTTACGGATTAGGTTGCAAACGAGCAGAACTGCTACTCGCTTACCAACAGGAGTCACCTGTTGGTAAGCGATCAGCACCGCCCATGGACGCCCGTTAATGAAATTTCCTGACACTCAACAATCCGAACCGCACGCCGCTGAACGCGGTCCAGAGGATGAAGCTAGTACTGGGGTGCCCCCGCCCAAAGATGAGAGTAGTATTCCATGTGCGGCTAAACCTGCGCCTTATACAATGTGATAGGCGTGGGACTTCTAACCCGTTAAGGCTGAGTACTACATCTAATTTTATCGACAAAAACAATAATATGGGGGGTTGAACCCCTAATTGAAAATATTGGAAAATAGTGTTTTTTTCGGTAAAAATAATTCACAAATGATTTTTTTTCTCACCAAAACATTATCAAACATATGAAAAAAGTAATGAATTAGTTAGCCAAGGTTATTAGCTACCGTTTGTCGTTTTTTTTTGTTTCTACTACGCATACAACTTTTGATATCAAAAAAGTAAAAAAAATATTAAAATGGCCATAATTTTTAGGGGGAGGGGATTCGACCCCTTCGACCCCCGACTTTTGTCGATAAAATTAGATGTAGTATTCAGCCTTAACGGGTTAGAAGTCTCGCCCCTATCACATTGTATAGAAACAGACGATGAGCTGAAATGAAATACTGCCTCGATCAGTTGAGCACATTAAACTTTTTCGAGGCTAATTTAGCCATACCCTCCAGATGGCTACGGAACTGGACGTCGCTCGAAATGTTGATGCCAAGTATTCCAATACAGGCTGACACAGTCAGAGGGACTTTAAAACTGAAATGAGACGACCAACGGCAATTTCATAGCGGTAAACACGTAGACCTGTGTCTTAGTGGGGTTAAACTAGACCAGATTAAACTCACGCCAATCTGTGTTTCTCCGCAAAGAAGTCTCGATGAGTTTTCCCAAGAAATGTTAGCACGGCCAACAATGAATGCCGCTGATTTGCATAATTATATTGTTTATATGGAGGAAGAACAAGGTGGGTGATAGCGAGCAACCTTGAGAGACACCGGCGTTTACAGGCAGAGAGTCGACGTCGACAACGACCTTGATCTGTCTGCAAGGAAGCAGAAGACCCATTCGCACAATATCTCGGGAAGCCCATAGGAAGGAAGCATCGAAAGAAGCGCTTTGTGCCAAACCCGGTCGAAGGCTTTCGCTGCGTCCAAGCTAACTGCCAATGCTTCCTCCTTAGACTCGATCGCCTGTGCCCACCAGTTTGTTAGCCCACCGACCTTTACGAAAACCGTATTGTTGGTCCTCTAGTTCTTTACTAGTCCATAGCAGCTGGTGATTCTCTAGGTACCGCAAGAGTTGGCAGTTAATAATGGACTCCATTATTTCCTTTGGACCTGGTTGGACGAATTTGTTTCATCGCCTTTTTTAGGGATCGGGTGGACCAAAGCCTTGCATGATTTCGGGACTACACCTAAAGAGTAAAATAGACTGCACGGTTGGTGCGGTGGCTGGGCAACTGGCTGCCGCGCAACGGGTAGCGGGTTCGATTCCCGCACGGAGCAACTCTTTGTGTGATCCACAAATTGTTGTTTCGGGTCTGGGTGTCATGTGTATGTGAATTTGTATGTTCGTAAACGCACCCACGACACAGGAGAAAATCCTAGTGTGGGGCAACGTTTTTTTTAAAAACAAAAAAACAAAAAAGAGAGCCAAAAAATACGTGTTAAAAATGGTGCCAACTCTGGAGCGCACTTCTATAACACAAGGGTGAAATCTAATGTTTGTAATAAAAGAACAACGACCAAGTACCCCAAGATAAATCTTAAGCACAATCTAACTTGGTGTGTGTAAGTCAGTTCTTCAATATGGGATCGCAATCTGGAGTGCTGCAGCAAAAAGCACACTTATGGAAGTAAAAAGAGCTCAATGAGCTGAAATAAATCCCTATGTACAAATCCCTGAAAACCAGGTTTGATTATAAAGAAATAATAACGCGAATTACTTATTTGTCTTAATATGTCAATTATCCGCACACATCAATATTCCTTTAACGGACACGAATAAAAATGGATGAAAAAGTTTATATTATGAAGTACGTATTGTGAGCTTTTTTTTTAGAAAACTTTGCCCAAACATACAATTATCGCAATTATATAATTAGAACGCGTTTACAAACATACAATTCCACATGCACATGACACCCAGATGGATCTGTGGATCACACAAAGAGTTGTTCCATGCGGGAATCGAACCCGACACGTTGCACGGCAGCCAGTTGCCCAGCCACCGCGTCAACCGTGCAGTCAAAACTTAAACAACATTAGACAACTGTAAACATCCATACTCACCAGATACATTTTTCATTATCTTTTTCTACTTTGTAATATCATAACTCAAGATTTCAATGTTTTACTTTGTGATCAAGAATTTTGATTTTTGTATTGCTATACAACCCCTACACCGAACAATGCGAACACCGAACTGGCCAAAGAATGTCGACTGCTCAGACAGAGTTATTCCAAACCGGGGTCAAACACCAGCTCCAAAGCCAGGACCATCCGTGGCCCCAGTCCTGACCTTGGAGCGGAGATAGCGCTCGCTTCATCTCCGACACCATCCACTCAAGGCAGTGGAATCTGAAAATGGCTCAATTATTTTGGATGTTTTATTTTGTGTTTCAATCATTTTGTTTTAATTTTATGAATTAAGATTTTTATACCGAATTTTGCACTGCTTGCTCTTCTTAATTTTCAGGCTTCTCGGCTTAGTATACCTAAGTATTGCTATTTAATTTCACTTCAGTTAATTCTTTAATTTCAATTTCGCTATATAGGTATATTAATTAGATTATCACAAAAGCCCTCTTAAAAGTAAGGTATGTATTTAAGATGTTTTAACTCAAGTCTTTAAGTGTACCTATATGATTGAAATTCAGTATAAGGATGGCTGAAATCCGGAAAAGGACATAGGATAGTTTTTATCGTAAAACCCCAATGTACGCGTAATTTCCCTGTGGGATTGTTTATTTTTTTACTTCCACAGAACTAAGCCGCGGAAAAAGACTGAATTCAACTTAGCTAATGAATCGATTTTGCTACAGCCGTAGAATATGTACTTGGAAAAAACTAATTCAAAATCTCAAATTCTACCAGAAGAAACTATTCCATGCGGACGAAGTCGCGGGAAAATGCTAGTATACCTATATAACTTATAACTAATCGCAACGTCACGCCTTTTATCCCCGAAGGGGTGAGCAGAGGTGCACATTGCCCCACGTAGGTAATGCCGCTATACATTGTACACCCACATTTCACTATCATTTTGTGTTATAAGTCCCGTGTAACAGGGGGTGAGCCAATTGTCATATACTGGGCACAATTCTAAACTCCAGATTCCGTGCTACAACTGGAATTTTCTAAAATCCGGTAATACTTTGCCCGAACCGGGAATCGGACCACTAGTTCGGCTGTTATAATTAAATTGCACCAATAAATGACGAAGTACCTATATATAGGTGTATAATAAGCAGTTATCACTTTGCGTTTTTAAATATTTTACCTCAAAAATAATACAAGTCCTATATCTAGAAACTTCCGACCCGTATTTTATCCATTGTTAAATAAAATTTCCAATATTGTAAAACGTATTTATTGGTTTTAAATCATTAACCTAAACATAATGTTTAATTTTGTTCAGATCAAAAACAATGCAAGTCCCATACAAACTTAAAAATAACTGACTTTCACATTATCTTCCTCCATTTTAACTAAGGAGTGATTTTTATATAATTTATTAGTATCTGCTTACATGGTAAATATAGGTACATATACACAATTTCAATTTTAACAAACTATTAGCCTATTTTAGTCTAATTTAGTTAGCCTCATTTAGTCAGCCTTGTTGCTTATTTGATACATATAAATTATACGTAGTTTCTTAGGCCGACCCTTACTAACATTATTTCATATCAGTGCCACAATTTGTACGTTTCTTACACTCTTTTGTTTTTTTTTATTTATTCATTTACATTAGGCAACGTAGGAAATTAATACAATATATACTATATTAAAACATATATACTTAGGGTCAACAGTGGATACTAATCTCTTAACTGGAAACTACATGTAAATAGTTTATGTAATTGAAAACCTCCAGTTATTCAGGCTACTTTAATTCAACAAAAAAACCTAATTTCGTCCGAAACTTCACAGATTTCGTAATACTAGTGGTCGCCTAGTGGTCGAAATTCCACCATATACGATTTAATTTACAATACCGATTAACATACGTTCAAGGATAATTTTTATTTAACGAATTGCTAATTAGTTTTGGAAAATTCAAATTAATATATTCCGGCGCATCATGAACAGGAAAACTATTCATATGAGACGTAAGAATATCATCGCAATGTCTGCCGATTTTGACGTTTTGTCAAATACGATCAGATACTATGCATGGTAGTGTGTGTAATGTTTATTTATTTATTTGATGTACTTTATAAGCATTATTTTTGAAAAATATTAGCGTTCTGCACTTCTCCTACACATAACCTATATGTGTACCAAATTTTATGCTCCTACGTCCGCGCAATTTTCGTAAAAAGGGGTCCAAAGTTTTTGCATCACGTATTAATATATAGATAATTCCATTTATTGCGAACTTTCGTGAACAAAATTGAAAGAATGAAATTAATAGGTTTTGATTTGAAATTAAAAATAAAACATTATTTTATTAGTAAATCTACGTTAAAGATACGGCCGAAGATTAAACGAAACTTCGCATTCGAGAACCGGAGTAGCCCTAGTTCTGGGTAAATTCTATCATCACAGTAATTGCACTGGTGGACTCAATAATAAACTATGGGTTAAGCAGTTACGGATTAACTATTAAAATACATATGGATCGTATAAAGAATTTACAGATTAGACTACTCAAATAACTAGTTAGAATATAAACATGTATACAAAACACAAAAATTAAAATGTACACCAAATTATGACCAACTATGTATATAAATATGTAAAATACTACCAGTGTATGCAAAAGTAGAATACCTCATTGCTCTAGAACAATATAAGATAAATAACCTGTTAATCATAACTGTCGTACTAGGCAGGTTGAGAATTAGTTTGAATTTACAAGGATGCACAGTTTGGCGAGGTTTAGTAATAAGATAAATGTATGTATAAACGTAAAAAAATACTATAATTATACTTCTAATTATTTAGATCACACGATGTGACGGTGCATGGCGCCGTATTACGCTGCTCGGTTTCTCGTAGCCTGCCTCAAAACGTCGGTAGGTGGCACCCTTCGACCAAAATTCTGACTTGAGGAACTTATCGAGATATTGAATTGGAATTCGCACCATAAACGACTTGAAGTTGGTATTTTGACGCCGTTCCAACCTTACGACCCTCAAGGTCCGGTTGGTGTTCACCTTCAAAACTCCTCGATGTCCTCAATCTTCGTGGAGTGGTGTAGTCAGGACACATACAGCAACGTCGTAGATACAGCTGGACGCAGCAGCATGTTGGGTCCGGTCAGTCCAGTACCGCATTGATTGCGAGAAGTAGGCATCTTCTTCTAGACATCTTCGTCAACCTTAAAGTATGGATAGAGATTTTCTGGACTTTTCAACCTTAAGGTTTCCATTTGTTTTTTTTTTCATGTTTAGGTACACCGTACATTTAGATATTGTATATGGTGTTTTCGGGCACTGCTTCTTTTGTTTATTTTTTGGCATCACGGTTTTAAATGTCTGATTGATAATTTCTTCAGTCATTGTAATTTGTATGGGTATAAACAATCATCACTTTATATGTAAATATTTATAAAAAAAAAACAATTCCAACGAAGTCACATGCAAAGCTAATAAAGTTCAACACTGGTACAGGTATCACATCACTTATAAATTGTAATACTAAGTACTTATATAAAATATTGATTTGTCTCAAAAATATTTCCTTCGGACTTTAACAATAATAATGAACGTAAAATGGAGGAGTAGGTTCACCGGCCTTCGTCAAACTAATGCACCTCATGCAACGCACAATTGATCGAACACTATCAATTTATCTTTTGTTACAAACATCGGTATACCTGATTGATTCTTTTGTAATTAGCGATGATTATTGAAAAAAGAAACATTCAAACTTATCGTGTAAATCAATGTTTTAATTTAATCATAACCGATAATCAGTTGGGAATAAAATTCAAAACCGGGGGACGCGTATAAATATTTGTGCAACCAATTAGCCCGTGTCAGTTCAAGTGCAACATTCACAAAAAAACCAGAGTCTCATTGGATCTTTTAAATGAAAGGTAAGTGTCGGGAAATGTGCTTCTTTTTACAATTGAATAATTGAAATGTTAATTATTATGTAAGTTATTTTCGATATAGAGGCTCATATTCATGAGCAGCACGTCATTCCGCGACACACGACGCGGCGATTGTCGCGCTGCTACTCCTCAGTAGTAGAATATGAGCCTCTAGCAAGCGAGTTCCTCGTCAAAACAGTACGTGAGTAAGCCGATAACATAATAATTAATTTAGTATGTCTCACGAAAGTTACAATAAAATAATTGAAATGTTAGTAAGTTATTTTCGATATTCATACTTTATTTCTTAAAGCCCTGGCCCCAGCGACTTTTAATAGTCTAACGCATGTTAGTCACATTTGCAACGCGATACAGTAGCGTGCCAACGACAACGCGCTACTGCATTGCGACAGCATCGCTACAAAAAGTCGCCGTGGGTGAGGGTCCTAACGTGTGATATTTCAAACATTTCTTATTATATTATTTATGACATCTTTCGAAAGTTAGTTAAAACAATTCGATAATTGAGTGCGGATAGGTAAAGTCGTTATGCGATCTGATGGTTTTTGTTATGAGATTAAGTGAAGGTGTTTACATTATACATTTTATGCTGGTTTTATTGTATAGAAAATAAAAAATAGATTTATTAGCGATAATTTACGCGAATAAAAAAATATATGAAAATAAAAATGATTTAGATTTTAATTTCAAAATACAATTTTGTACCGTAAAAAGCATAACTGTTAAAATTATAATATATTGAAAATAATACCACAAAGACTATGCATGCATTATTTTGATATAGCCTTGATTAGACTGACACAATAATATAGTAAAAATCTATTCTTAATTTACAATTCATTTTAAATCGGTCACATAGCTTTAGCATTATTAATGACTCCTTTGTTGGCTAGACTACTACTGGACATACATTTCTGAAAATCATGTTTTTTTTTTAAATTTAATAACCATATAATACGTATAATAAAGTAGTGCATATGATATTATGAGTAAGATGGGCCTACGCATTATGAGCAAAATGGTTAGGGACCGAAATATCTGTATATAATTTAATTAAAAAAATGTAGATTGTTTAATTTTGTTCCCCTAATCAAAATTTGAAAATGATTGTAAAATTGATTAAGATCTAAGAATATTATCTATATAATAAAATCTATATACAAGAATATTTATTCTTGTATATAGATTTAATCGCTTAGATAATATTCAATACATATTTTTTACACAATTTAATTACCACCTTATCTCTAGTGGAACTTCAATTTAAATACCAAATGTCATCACAAAAATCATCGGATTGCAAGACGATTATAGTGTTTTAATGATTCATCTTCATAAATCATGTACATAAGCAGAACTCAAGTGTAATAGTAAACTTATTATGTGGACTATTTTCTATGTGTTGAATTCAGATATATATATCTATTAACGAGACTACACCGTGCTTACAAAACTGTGAGGAATTTATTTTCAAGAAATAAATTAAATTAGTAATTTAGAGAAATTCTTTTCGGTGAGCCCACTTACCCGGATACGTAGTTGCTATCATTTAGTATCTTATATTCCACATTAAAAATATGATACTTAATATAGTAACATTTGTTTTGCAAGTATACACAGACATAGACAAGGCAGGCCGCACCAGGGGGCCTACTCTGGTTCTCGAATCCGAAGTTTCGTTTAATCTTCCGCTATAGGTTTTATTGATTTACTAATAGAATTACTTGAAATAACGTTTTATTTTTAATTTCAAATCAAAACCTATTTATTTTACTTCAATTAATTCGTTCATTTTTGTTCACGAAAGTTCGCAATAAATATAATTGTAGTATGCAATCTGCGAAGTTTCGGACGAAACTTCGTTGTTCGTTGAATTAGAGTAGGCCCCCAGGGCTCTCCCACACTTCCATCTTTAAAAGTTACATCTAGCATCTCATGTTCGTAAGCCGCTTAATTTTTTTAAACTAATATATAAACTAAACCATCTTTATGTTTAACTTATGTATCGAAACTACTCCTTATAGCTAGTTGTTTTGCCGCATGACGAAAAAGACAGAATTTCACGGTGTATATTCTATATAATTAGCGCATATACATTTATTTATTTATTAAAACTTATTTTATAAAACAGCCACACAGTGATAAATTGTTGAATACTAGTAATACTTATAATATTGTTTCAGATACCGTATTATTACTGCTATGTGCAGTTGCACTAGCGCACAGTTACGTTCATAACACACAACGATGCAACTGCGATCCTTCTGAAGCTAGACAGATCTGCGAGTCTAACTATGGTTTAGACGACGTATTAGTAGCTCACGAATATTGCGACAAATTCTACAAATGTGCAAATGGAAGGCCAGTGGCATATCAATGCCCAGATAATCTTCTGTACGATCCAGTAGCTGAACGATGTGAGTGGCCCAACGAGGTTAACTGTGGCAATAGGCCAATTTCAGACGGCAATGACTGCAACGAAACTGATGTATCTTCATCGACACAGGAACCAGTCTCATCCTCATCCTCTTCTACAACTTCACGTCCAATAGATGACGAAACATGCAACTGCAGACCCGAGGAGGCACCTTCTATTTGCGCAGCGGACGGATCAGATGGTGTTTTAGTGGCAAACGAAAACTGCAACCAGTTCTACATATGCGACCACGGAAAACCAGTTGCTCTGTCCTGTCCCGGAAACTTGCTGTACAACCCTTACATCGAACAATGCGACTGGCCAGAGAATGTGGACTGCGGAGACAGAGTTATTCCAGACACAAGCCAAACTCCACCTCCAGGACCATCCCCGGATCCAACTACATCTCCAACAGGATCCCCGAATCCAACTCCCACTCCATCACCATCCACTCCAGGAAGCGGAACCTGCAACTGCAGACCCGAGGAGGCACCTTCTATTTGCGCAGCGGACGGATCAGATGGTGTTTTAGTGGCAAACGAAAACTGCAACCAGTTCTACATATGTGACCACGGAAAACCAGTTGCTCTGTCCTGTCCCGGAAACTTGCTGTACAACCCTTACATCGAACAATGCGACTGGCCAGAGAATGTGGACTGCGGAGACAGAGTTATTCCAGACACAAGCCAAACTCCACCTCCAGGACCATCCCCGGATCCAACTACATCTCCAACAGGATCCCCGAATCCAACTCCCATTCCATCACCATCCACTCCAGGCAGCGGAACCTGCAACTGCAGACCCGAGGAGGCACCTTCTATTTGCGCAGCGGACGGATCAGATGGTGTTTTAGTGGCAAACGAAAACTGCAACCAGTTCTACATATGTGACCACGGAAAACCAGTTGCTCTGTCCTGTCCCGGAAACTTGCTGTACAACCCTTACATCGAACAATGCGACTGGCCAGAGAATGTTGACTGCGGAGACAGAGTTATTCCAGACACAAGCCAAACTCCACCTCCAGGGCCATCCCCGGATCCAACTACATCTCCAACAGGATCCCCGAATCCAACTCCCACTCCATCACCATCCACTCCAGGCAGCGGAACCTGCAACTGCAGACCCGAGGAGGCACCTTCTATTTGCGCAGCGGACGGATCAGATGGTGTTTTAGTGGCAAACGAAAACTGCAACCAGTTCTACATATGTGACCACGGAAAACCAGTTGCTCTGTCCTGTCCCGGAAACTTGCTGTACAACCCTTACATCGAACAATGCGACTGGCCAGAGAATGTTGACTGCGGAGACAGAGTTATTCCAGACACAAGCCAAACTCCACCTCCAGGACCATCCCCGGATCCAACTACATCTCCAACAGGATCCCCGAATCCAACTCCCACTCCATCACCATCCACTCCAGGCAGCGGAACCTGCAACTGCAGACCCGAAGAGGCACCTTCTATTTGCGCAGCGGATGGATCAGATGGTGTTTTAGTGGCAAATGAAAACTGCAACCAGTTCTACATATGCGTCCACGGAAAACCAGTTGCTCTGTCCTGTCCCGGAAACTTGCTGTACAACCCTTACATCGAACAATGCGACTGGCCAGAGAATGTGGACTGCGGAGACAGAGTTATTCCAGACACAAGCCAAACTCCACCTCCAGGACCATCCCCGGATCCAACTACATCTCCAACAGGATCCCCGAATCCAACTCCCACTCCATCACCATCCACTCCAGGCAGCGGAACCTGCAACTGCAGACCCGAGGAGGCACCTTCTATTTGCGCAGCGGACGGATCAGATGGTGTTTTAGTGGCAAACGAAAACTGCAACCAGTTCTACATATGTGACCACGGAAAACCAGTTGCTCTGTCCTGTCCCGGAAACTTGCTGTACAACCCTTACATCGAACAATGCGACTGGCCAGAGAATGTTGACTGCGGAGACAGAGTTATTCCAGACACAAGCCAAACTCCACCTCCAGGGCCATCCCCGGATCCAACTACATCTCCAACAGGATCCCCGAATCCAACTCCCACTCCATCACCATCCACTCCAGGCAGCGGAACCTGCAACTGCAGACCCGAAGAGGCACCTTCTATTTGCGCAGCGGATGGATCAGATGGTGTTTTAGTGGCAAATGAAAACTGCAACCAGTTCTACATATGCGTCCACGGAAAACCAGTTGCTCTGTCCTGTCCCGGAAACTTGCTGTACAACCCTTACATCGAACAATGCGACTGGCCAGAGAATGTTGACTGCGGAGACAGAGTTATTCCAGACACAAGCCAAACTCCACCTCCAGGACCATCCCCGGATCCAACTACATCTCCAACAGGATCCCCGAATCCAACTCCCACTCCATCACCATCCACTCCAGGCAGCGGAACCTGCAACTGCAGACCCGAGGAGGCACCTTCTATTTGCGCAGCGGACGGATCAGATGGTGTTTTAGTGGCAAACGAAAACTGCAACCAGTTCTACATATGTGACCACGGAAAACCAGTTGCTCTGTCCTGTCCCGGAAACTTGCTGTACAACCCTTACATCGAACAATGCGACTGGCCAGAGAATGTTGACTGCGGAGACAGAGTTATTCCAGACACAAGCCAAACTCCACCTCCAGGACCATCCCCGGATCCAACTACATCTCCAACAGGATCCCCGAATCCAACTCCCACTCCATCACCATCCACTCCAGGCAGCGGAACCTGCAACTGCAGACCCGAAGAGGCACCTTCTATTTGCGCAGCGGATGGATCAGATGGTGTTTTAGTGGCAAATGAAAACTGCAACCAGTTCTACATATGCGTCCACGGAAAACCAGTTGCTCTGTCCTGTCCCGGAAACTTGCTGTACAACCCTTACATCGAACAATGCGACTGGCCAGAGAATGTTGACTGCGGAGACAGAGTTATTCCAGACACAAGCCAAACTCCACCTCCAGGACCATCCCCGGATCCAACTACATCTCCAACAGGATCCCCGAATCCAACTCCCACTCCATCACCATCCACTCCAGGCAGCGGAACCTGCAACTGCAGACCCGAGGAGGCACCTTCTATTTGCGCAGCGGATGGATCAGATGGTGTTTTAGTGGCAAATGAAAACTGCAACCAGTTCTACATATGCGTCCACGGAAAACCAGTTGCTCTGTCCTGTCCCGGAAACTTGCTGTACAACCCTTACATCGAACAATGCGACTGGCCAGAGAATGTTGACTGCGGAGACAGAGTTATTCCAGACACAAGCCAAACTCCACCTCCAGGACCATCCCCGGATCCAACTACATCTCCAACAGGATCCCCGAATCCAACTCCCACTCCATCACCATCCACTCCAGGCAGCGGAACCTGCAACTGCAGACCCGAGGAGGCACCTTCTATTTGCGCAGCGGACGGATCAGATGGTGTTTTAGTGGCAAACGAAAACTGCAACCAGTTCTACATATGCGCCTACGGAAAACCAGTTGCTCTGTCCTGTCCCGGAAACTTGCTGTACAACCCTTACATCGAACAATGCGACTGGCCAGAGAATGTGGACTGCGGAGACAGAGTTGTTCCAGACCCAAGCCAAACTCCACCTCCAGGACCAGGATCATCCCCGAATCCAACTCCATCTCCAACAGCATCCACTCCAAGCAGCGGAACCTGCAACTGCAGACCCGAGGAGGCACCTTCTATTTGCGCAGCGGACGGATCAGATGGTGTTTTAGTGGCACACGAAATCTGCAACAAGTTCTATAAATGTAACCACGGAAAACCAGTCTCCCTTTACTGCTACGGAGACTTGCTGTACAACCCTTACATCGAACAATGTGACTGGCCCGAGAATGTCGTCTGCGGAGAGAGAGTTGTTCCAGATCCAGGCCAAACTCGACGACCAGGATCATCCCAAGACCATCGATTCTAATTGTAATTATGATTACTAAAAAAAATATTTTATAAATAGCACGCCGTATGACCACTGCCTGTGAAGAAATGGCGCACCTGTTTGCTTAACATTGAAATAAGGTTTAAACAAATTACATTTAAAAATTTTGAGAAATAGAACATTTCTTTAGCTTCTAAATTATTTATAAAATTCAGCCTTTAGAATATTAGCAATAAAATAAAATCAGCTGCTATAAAATAACGACTACTTGAAGAATAATACGCAATGAGACTGCAACGGGACAAAAGAGAATGCCCGTTTTGCATGAGCTGCTGGGTCTCAGTGCCAGTACAAAATTGTTGTGCCTTGCTGATAGTAAAGATATATACAATTCCTAATTAGAATCCATTTTTTATTTATTCACCCTCGTATAAACGAATTTATTGTTGCAAAAATCAAAATAATGCACGATTAGAAAGGGTGTTAAATAAATAATGTTTTAAAATAAAATAAAACTAAGTTCAAACTAACTTTTTGTTTCTTTTATAATGATTTAGAAGCTGAACATTTTCAGATGTGTAAATAAAAAAAAATAACTTTGAAAGCTTGTTGGAATTTTTTTGAAACTATTTGTATCAAATGATAATGTACCTCTTTAGATTAAATAGACTTTTGAGAAGACAACAAAACTTATTTTTTTCCTCTACACCTACAAACAAAAAAAATATTTTGAGTTAAGGCAAAGATTTTAGGTATATTTTTCATTTCATTAAATAAAAACATGTTACCAACCGTGACATTTGGGACGTTGGGTTTATGGTTAAAAGGTAGCTAATGATCTCCCAAATCCATGAAAAATATGTGTTAATAGTCAATATGCCAATCACACTGCGTAACCAATTGACCACTCAACTAACAAGGCCTTTAAAATATAAAAAAGTAAACTATTCGAGTAGAAATATACGAATACTCTTGAAGTAAGATGAGCAAAGACTTGCGTTTTAGCGGTCTATTAAAGTAAAATTACTCAATTGTGAAACATCACGCACTGTATTCAAAATACATTTTAAGATTATCTTATCAACACGCTTTAATAATATCTAAGGTTGACCTGCCACTAGCTATGTTATAAAATCTAGGAACTTGAATTACAAACACTCCGTTTCAACTCAATTACAAACTAAACATTGCATTATGTACATTTATACATATAATTACGTAGACTTTCCAATATTATGGATGGTATAATCAAACTGTTCTGATGATGAAATTGAAAGGTGGAGCTCCTTGAAATCTCAGGCTACCTGATAGTAAACCTATCCACTTCAAGTTTGAACACATTAGAATGTCCAATCCCCCTGAAGACGAGGATATAGTATTAGGTGCCAGGTGCAACGTGCTTTTCGTTTTTCAAACTAAGCACTTATTTTTCTTGTGATTTCGTCAATATGAAGTAACCGAACGAGGGCCTTAGGTAAGGTCAGCCTAGTAAATTGTTATTAGACTTATTTCAGTTTTTCTAAATAGCCAAACAACTAACAGGGCTCTCCTTCAAACCTGAACCTTATAAAGTTAATATTTAATTTAGCTATCACACGCCACGCGTGGAAATTGCCGCAAACTCCTACAGAGGATTCATCGCTATCGACTATCACTGGCTGACTGGCTATTGAGGATGATATGATTATGGCTATAGATTTATAGAATCATACCATATTACATGGAACAGATATCATCACATCAACAACCTATTAAGTATAACTGCCCATTGCAGAGCAAACGCCGCTGTTCTCACACGGAGAAAGTTTGAACTTTATTCACCACGCTTCTGTCTAAGTCCAAGTCTTTTTGGAGATATGATATTATAGGATAATGACATTTTAAACATTATGTAAGACCGAAGAATTTGATATATGTGTGGTTTTATTGACATAATTCTCTAACTTGTGCGGCTACATAGTGCAAAGACAATGTATAATAATTTATTGTACCTACAATCTACATACTTACATTTTCAATGATTTGCTTAGTAACTTGCAGGCACTCTTATTGATGAGTCAATACCCAGTTCACAAAATTTTACTTTCTTCCCTTTCGATGTTTATTGCATTTCTTGTACCACATGCACACTAATGCTAAATGTACGAAATTCCACTATTTATAATGATCATAGAATTAAAACACAATAATTATAACTAATTAATACTCATAATTCAATGAAACAAAACCATAAAACTAGCGCAAAATCAAGAAAATATAAAAAAATATTCGACAATCGTAAATATCTATCTCCATTATGCACCTTTTAAATTTAAACACGAAAAAACGGAAAAAATAATGCTTACTCTATTTTACATTCAGCCAGTGTTTAATTGCTAATCTAATTGTAAAAGTATTCGAACCTTTTTGGATAATTGTAGCACGAATATTGATAGTTATGTTTTCGCATTTTCACGTTGCTTGGACGCGCCGTTTTTTTTTTTTTTTTGAGGTTTATAGTCAATCAGACGCTTACTGACTTAAAACCATCCCACTCCTACTCCTGATTTTCGAGCCGGAGCCCCGGTAAACCCGGTAGGTAGCCCAGTTGTTAGCCGCTATTCCGTATGAGGAACCCGGTTACATTTTAACTAATTTAAAGTTATAGTGTAAGATGGTTTAATGACACTTGTTTAGTTATAAAACGCCTAACACTATATAGTATTCACGCATTCGAACTTCATTTCTATCCTACACCCCGACGAAGAAGCTGCAAAATTAAACCTTAACGTTACATAGGTTTATTTTAATCATTATGTTATCGGCTTAATTAATTAGTATGTCTCACAAAAGTTATAATAAAATTATAGGTATTTTTTTTAAACGTGTGACATTTGTTTAATAAAAAAAAAACAAACACAACCCAGACATAATCAATTAACTTCACTAATAATTAAATTATTAATAGGCAAGGGTAGAATCAGTAGGATCGGGGTAAATTAAAAAAATCTACGATTAACTAATTCTTGTAATCAATATTACAATGTATTTAATTACAGGCGCGAAGCAATAATGTTGCAGTCAACTTGAAAACGACAAAATGCATTGAGTGCTTAGTATTGCTTTTTTCGAACTATCAGGCGCAGATATTAAAAGACAAGTTATGTTTGTTTGTCATTTTATATTGTTATATCTTTACCACTTTAGTGATTGTTTTATGCACGGAGTACCTATCTATTGCAACAGGACACTGTTGCCATACACCGAACCTAAAAAAAAAAAATTACATTACACGGGTAATAAAGCACATAATTCATAGTGACTCTGTTATACGTTTCTATCATAAGAGGCCTGTGACAAATGTCCCACAGAATAATAAGTTGTGCACCTTAGCGTTGCGAGGAGAGTAGGAGACCCGTCGCGTCCGAATTATTAATTAGTGACTGGCTGCTACACAGAAGTACCTACAATTATTATCTGTGTGGCTCACAGAATTGTTGTATAGTCCATTCACTTCTGCATTAGAAAAAAATTAAAAAGAGATAATTACATCGTAGGTATAGATGTAGCGGTGCACAACATTTATTTTTTTAATTAATTCAAACTATTTTCATAAATTGTATAAACAATAACCAACGCCGATTCCTTTTCCAATCCAATCTGTCTCCTATTCCTTATTCAAATTTGCCGCGCAATTCTCGGAGCGCGGCCGGTCGACCAATCAGCGCGCGGGACGCTTGCGAACCCCACGCCAGTGTGAAAAAACAAACGAAGAATAGCCGCTTGAATTTCGGCGCGTGTGTGTAAAAATTATTGTTTTAATTAAATAAAACCTCGCTAGTTACTCACTGACTGTTCTAGTCTTCGACCAATACCCACCTGACTAGGGGAAACAATAGAAAGTGTGTTGTGCAAAAAAGTGTGTAGTGCAAATTGTGTGTTAGTTTGTGAAAAGACTGACCGGCCGGCCGACTGTCCTCCCTAGAAGCGCGCCCCGTCGTTGACGATTCCCGTCAACATTCTTACACATTATCCAGGTTAGTTTGTACTTTTCTACCACTGATAGTCACGGGATTTCGTCAAGACTGGTAACGGGGAAATGCAGTGGCATCTTCAGTGAGGATCACACTTAAATAATAATTTCATGACAAAACATTACCTTTACTTAGATTTTGATTATTTAGTTAAATACTTACTAAACAGTTGGTTTGGTAAATGAAATAGATTTTTTTAATCGATATAATTTTAATTAGGTACTACATATTATTAAAACAAAATGTATGTCACCTTTGCCACTACGAACATTCTACAGTTGGGAGTAATTTTCTATACTTAGGATACAGATGCGTCTAATATAATGAATTAATATTGAACTCAAATAATATTCAAAGATTTTCATCAGATCTATAGCTTCGTGGTACGTATAAATCACTTTTATACAAACCATAGCCTAAACTAAGCTTCGTTTTCTTCTGTCTAACGCCTATAGTCTATTCATATTAGAGTTTAAAGCTATTATGAAAAGACTGTAGGTGATGTTAGAGAATAATAATTAACGAGATAAAATACAGAGAACGAAAGTGAGAACAAAAAGTACCTATCCTAGCGCCATGTATGTCAATAATCAAAAACTTAAGTTACTTTCGGAAACTAGATAATTTACTACTACAGATTTTATATATTCCTAATTCGACATGTAAGACTGGGTATGATGTGTGTAAATACAAGCACTATATAAAAATATAGTATAGTAAGTATAGGAGAACGTTAGACTTATATACATTTCATACTTGCAAATAAATATTAGTAAGTTCCTGTACGATAAGTATGAGTAAAACGCTAGTCGTTTCGAAACTCTGCAAATTTTGAAAAGGGCTAGAGAAAAATATAATCTGTAAGTAGTATTCAGACACATTTTTTAAGCACAATATCTCGAGATTGGTCCCTGAATTTTTTAGTTTATCGATTTCTACATTCCACTGAATATTAGAGATTCTAGCATTCATAAAGATCTTCTTTTGTCCTCTTCTTAAAAAAGCTTTGTTTATACCATGGAATACAGAAACTAGAGGAAATGTCATACAACAAAATTACTACGGGAACCACTGTCGCCAAACTCACACAAATCATAATACATTGCACTACAAATAAATACACATTTTGATTTGTCGTTTCAATTTTAATCAAAACCAGCTTAAGTCGCATATCTTTAAATTAAAAACCTTAAAACAATTGATGTAGGATTTAATTTGCCTTAGTTCAGAGAATATTTAAGACGTTATACAGTTGAATGTCAAAGTACATTTACCCGGCCGTACATAGACGACTAGACGGAGTGAACACAAATCAAATCAAATCATTTTAACGCATCTATAGTGTGTTGAGAGAGGTCTACAATTGCAATGTTCCATTCCAACTAGGTCCTTCCTGGTACTGCAAAAGCACTTACAGCCTTATAGGTAAAGTAAGAGGCAACAAACTTGTAAATAACAATATTTTTTAGAGAATAATTGTTTAGACAATAATCTTTTCAATAATAACACTGACGAGGAACAGCCCTCGCTCTTCATTTTTGTCTTGCAGACATGCCCTAGGTACATATACATATACTCTACGGAATAATTCGTAAACATTTTTCTTCGTAGCTATTATCTTTATTTCATTACAACACATAATGTGACACCTCTTAAGATGACTAAAAAGTCACAGTGTATAGTACAACTTGCGGACTGCCTTATATCGGGCTATCTAGGCTCCGGCTCGAACTTGGAACTTGAGACGGGATATTTACCATGTTTATTTATGTCTATGAGTTTCCGATATTTCGGCACTGTTGCAAATAAACATGGTAAATATCTCGTCTCAAGTTTTAATTATAGTATAATAAATAGTGTCAGTTTAAGAACTTATTAATGTGTAATATATTTCTTGTCATACTTACATATACATTCGTTAAAAAATAAAACAGTACATGCATGTTCCTTATTATCGGCTGATGTCTCATTTCATTTATAAGAATTACTAATATTTGATTTCGACTCCGCGTACACCTTCAAAAGTCCGGGACCCTGTGGTCCGTGAATGGATAGAATAAATAAAAATTCAGTCAGACAGTAACAGCACGCTTATAATCCCCGAAGGCGTAGGCAGAGGTGCACATTACGGCTCGTAATACCGCTATACAATATACACCCACTTTCACCATTTGTGTTATAAGTTCCATGTAATAGGGGATGAGTCTATTGCCATATACTGGGTACAATTCCGAATAAGGCCCGGGAATCGAACCCGAGACCCCTTGCCCGGCAGTCGCACTTGCGAACTCTCGGTTAACGAAGCAATAAATAAAATTTATAAAAAAGTTCGACAGTGATAGGTTACATAAAATGCATGGATTTTATGTAACCTATTAGCATCTCTAACACTCAGAAGGGAAATAACTAAAAAAGACACATTATTTAAAGCTTGCTTAGATTTTATTCATACAGAATACTGTCACGTATAAAATAATATGTAAAAATAAGTATAAAAATAAATAATTTTCACATTGCATCGTTTGAATTTCTTTAAGTTATTGTGGTCATCAGATTAAATTATCTCAGCAACAGTCTGAATGTCAAATGATTGTTGAAAGAGACTTAGCATGAGGAATTCCAAGGCCAGTCACAAACCTGTAAACAAAATAATGTTACTTATTTATTAGAAAATAGAACCTATCTTTTTCGGCCTGGTAAGTTATTTCTTGAAAGAAGCGTATTCTCATCAAAGATGAATTTCAATTTGAACCCGCGGCATTTAGGCCGTTAGCCGCATCAACAAACGTAGTTATCGGAATATTTGTTTTAATGATTAACACTTATAATTCTTAATATTATCTCTAGTGCTTCTGATGTTTTTACTTTGTCTCTCGACTATTTTCAAAATAAGTAATTAAATGACTGAAAACTTTACATCTCGGTAATGTATGCTTAATTATGTAATATCTATGTATGTTTACGCATAAATGCAATAAATAATTTAAGTTTCAGTTTAACTATACCGAGACGGCTATTTGGTGGGAATTTTGGTAGGAAATTTATTTACATGATTGTGCAATTAGTATTTCTTCGTATGTTACAAAAAGTAACAGTGAAAATGAAACTTTGCATTACCTGAAACCTTTCGTTGAAATGTAAATTGTCGGGACAGCGTCTCAACACTGGAGTTCCCCAAACGCAATGGTAGAAGGCGTTACAATCAGTAGGATGACGCAGCAACCAGGGAATGCTAGGGTTCACAGGGCATCCATTGGGCAAGAAATCGATAGGTGGTAGAGTTGAAGTTGCGATGGGCGTGGATGCGGTTGAGGTGGTGGTGGTGGCGGCGGTGGTGGTGCTTGTTGGACGCGGAGTCGTAGTCGTTGAAGTCGTGGTAGTAGTTGTAGACGTAGTAGTTGTCGAACTCGTTGTTGGCTCCCCAGGAATATTACGGTCCTCACAATCTACGTTACGTGGCCAGTCACATTGCCAGGTGTCCAGGTTAAACCAAAGGTCTGGCGGGCAACTCATTGCAACGGGCTTGCCGAATGTACATTTATAGAATTTTTCACAATCCTCGTGTCTGAGCAACTTTTCAATTTCCCAATTTGTTTCCTGTTCTTTCGGACATTCTTCTAATTGGGCCCGCCCCACGGCCGCGTACACGATCACCAATAATGCAATTATTCCTATAAATAAATAACTTTAATCTAAAAATACAATAATAAAATAATTATAATCTATTTTAAAAATAATATATTTTTTTTTTTTGTTAAGTTTCGAATCGGTCACAGAATTAAACAATTTCACAGGCACTAACCTTTCATTCTGAGTTTCAGATCCGATTACATGCTCCAGCACTGCTTCCAATTAATTTTATACCTTTTCTAAGATAGGAAACCATGTTCTCTCAATCAATAAGATGAATATGATCAATTAATGTATTGCTTATCAACATTCGCGGTAGCAGACTATCGAAGCTGTGATATAAATTTATCACTTTCGAATTGATAAAGTACAATACCTACTTCATGCAACAAATTAGTCATTACATGATAAGCAGTAAGATTGAAATTGTTAGGCCATTCAGTTTTTAAATTAACGTTTACTTATTAAAAATTTGATAAAACAAATCCAATTCGTGTAGATAAATTAATTAAAACAGAACTTTTCGTCGTTACCATAAAAATGATTAAATACTCTACGTATTTTAAAAGTATTTAGTACCATTTGTTTCCGAGAAAAAAACTAATAGTCCAGTCAAATAAGGTTAAATTAGGTAAGAATCTCGGAATGCGAGATACCCAGCTGTAATTTTGTATATACTTGTATATTGACCTCCTAAAACTTGTCTCAAAACCTACATATGAAATATTCAGGGTCAAAGGGCCCAAAAATCGTTTTTTTGCGGTTTTTTCGAAATATCTCATTTCCTATGGGTTTTTGGTAATTGTATTCAATAGTAATATTGTAGAATACAAAAATCTCTACAACTTTTGTCTATTTTTTTTTATACGGAGAACCGTTTTCGAGATAGAGGGCGGAGAGCGCGCGGAAAGTGGAAAAGTAAGTGTGTGTTTTTTTTTAAATGTATCAATTCTTAAAAACTAATTATGATAATAATATCTCGTTCAAACCAATTTTCGTTGAAAGTTTCCATTAAAAAAAACGAATTAATGGATGAATTTTAAGGGTTGCTTACACCCTACCATATGTGGGTTTTGAGACAAGTTTTAGGGGGTCAATATACAAGTATATACAAAATTACAGCTGGGTATCTCGAATTCCGAGGTGAATTCCTAAATTGACTGGAACCGTTCTACACCTATACAAGAAAAACAAATGAAACATCTTCCAAGACCGTACTTTGATATTTATTAGCAAAATGTGCATCACGATAATAAATCCATCTTGTGGTCAGGTTTGCAAGAACAAAAAGTTTGGGACAGCCTGTCCGAAGTGACACATTTTAATCTTAATATTTTATCACCGACCGATGTTTAGAATATAAATGAAAAAAGAAACGGATTTAATCAGAAACAAAGCTTATTGTTTCCGCACGGTACAAAATTGAAAGATTTGTTAAATTGAACTGTCTGTTTTTTAATCTCGTAGACTAAATTGACACATGCAAATGTCAAATTTACAAATAATATTGCCAGCTCTCTTATGCAGTGTTGTACCTACGATACCGGTTTGTTGAATCGTAACTTTATATCTATAATCCACGAATTTAATTTTCATTCAAAGTTTTATATTTAAAATTCACGTACGTAAAAACGGCTGCACGACATGCTACAAATTGGATAAATTACAAATCAATACAAGATGTTGTTATTAACCTGTAATTGTGTAATTAAAAATATACGTTATACATTATTAATTTTGTATTATTACGTTTAAATAAGTACCTACCACATTATTTCAAGATAAACACATTATTTCAGGATAAGTTATTGTAAAAAAACGATACTTGATTTTATTTACGCTAAGTATCGGTTGTGCCATATCACTATTTAAGAATTGCAATAAATTGACAACACTCGTAATGTCAGTTTAGTCTACGAGATTAAAAAACAGACTATACTGACAATTTTTTGTTTTTATTTTCCAAAATTTTTGGACTTGTTTGTCAACTGGCGAGTATCAAACTCGCATCTAATATAATTTTGCAGTTATATTAGACCATAGTAACCACTCGCGAGTTTGACACTCGCCAGTTGACGAACAAATCGATTTTTGATCTGATATTAACTCATAATTCGTAACCGAGCCAAAAGCACTAATGCTTATACATATATTTTTGAATTATTAGAAATAGTAATGTGAACCAAACAAAACAGTAATGGATTTATTACATGTCTTTTATTTTCTTTCAAAAAAACCAATGTCCCACGCTAGGATTTTCTCCTGTGTCGTGGGTGCTTTTACAAACATACAATATCAAATACACATAAATCCCGGACACGGAACAACTATTTCATCGGATCGATCTTCATTTTTGACAGAAACTGTATAGAACTAATGTCAAAAATCGATCTTAATCTAAAGATTTTGGATTGATTTCGACAGTAACTCAAAAGTAAGTCTTAAGAAACAGAACATAGAAAAAGCAGAGAATGGTGGCTATTCGTTATTATTATTTTAAACCATTCGTTAGGTTACTTCAAGCCTTGCGTAATAAATAAGATTTAATATCTCGTAAAAAGATGTTAGACAGTGTTGTTATGGAATTTACATTTCTAGTGACTATATTTTTCAGGAGATAACTTACTAAAACACTTTAATTAAAGTTTGATTTGATTTTATTTATAACAATGTCTCATTTCAATCGGTTTTAGTTATTGTGATCATCAGGTTTATCTCAGTAACAGTCTGGATATCAAATGTTTGTGGAGCGAGTTTGGGCATCCGGCAGCCCAAGGCCAGTCGCAAACCTGTGGAAAAAATAATGATACGTTAGTTATTGGAAAAAATAACATTAATTTTTTACCAACCACATAAGAGGGCAAAAATGTGAAATATTGACCCTCGTAAGTTTTATTTCTTGAAATAAGGTTATTCTGATTGTGGGTGCTATCCTGTGTCGTGGATGACATTTAAAATAATGCAAATTCACATACACATCAAATACAGACCAGAAATAATAATTTACAGGTCACAGATTGTTCAATGCCACGGCATGTTGTCCGGTAGTCAGTTGTAACCAGTGCAAGCACATCAACTAACGAAGTTATCGGAATATTTGTTTCAATGATTAACTTATAGTTCTTAATATTATGGTCTCCAGTTATTCTGATATTTTTACTTTGTACTTCGACTATTTTCAAAAAAAGTTATCAAATGGATTCTGTGCTCTACGTACTCGCAATTGGGACATGGCTACCGTTAGGAATTTATATGGACATAATTCTCAAATCAATATTATTATAAAAAATGCAGTAATCGATATTTTTACGGGTTTTTAAAAGATATCATAAATCAATAATTATATCAGTAAACAGAGATTTTATCGATAAAATAGATTTTAGATATATATCTTCATACATTTTTGTTATACCAAAAAAATTACACATCTTTAACGTGTCTGTCTGTCTAATATGTAAGAAACTTTAAAGGCGTAGATGGTTGTTTTTTTAATCTCCTTTTTTAAACCAAAACAGGCACAGATGCAACTAATGTTTAGAAAAAAAGAAAATTAATATTCAAAGAAAATAATTCAGATGCATATCAATACTACGTATTCATATTTTCATGTTAATTGGTGGTCAAAGAACCCAGTTTAAACCCGTCCACTGGGTCTAAACCCATTTAATCTATCCAATAACTCCCACAGGGTTTTTATTCGGACATTTATTGGTTTGGTAAAATTTATCAATGACGTGACCACTGTTAACTGTTAATATTTGTTTTCATTATAAAAAAAAACTTTTTGATAGTAAGAAGGTATTGCCACCGTGGCGTGGCGTTGGTGGCTCTATACGCATTGTAATCTCATAGTAAATCGGAATATTTGAGTTCGGCGCAACCAAATGAAATAGAAACCGTGACGAAAACTTAAGGTGTAAGTTTGTAGTCCTTATAAGACTCAAAAGTACAGATCCCTATGACATAATTAGAAATTAATATCAACTCAGTGCTCATAAGCGTACAAGTGATATACCACAATTTGTGCAACCGCACAAAGTATTGTTCCGTATCGGTACAGGATTCGAACCCGTGATATGTTGCGCAGTAACAAGTTGCCCTTTTTTTGAGTGGAATGTCATCAAGTGACATCTGCCCTAGGTGAGACGAGAGGGAGTGTCAGAATGCCAGCTTTGTATCGAGACCACGGTATATGGAGAGTCTCCATAAGGCAATGTCTACATCGCCCTCATCCCGGGTAATGCAAAGGCAGATTTTGGTGCCCCTAATTTCTCATTCTATCTAGGAATTATTTCACCCTAGTCGACCAAGGGACTTTTTACTTTAGCTGCTAAAGAATAAAACAAACGAATCAAAGTTTAGGAGTAGAAGATAGCGCCGTATTTTTTAAGCATAAAACGTAATTTTTGTTAACGAGGGGAAGCCATCAAATTGTGCCTAGCTTTTTGGGGAAAAACAAGGGAGTGTGACATCTACCGGTGGCCACCATCTACACGTAAAGGAGGCACCGGGTCCTCTTAGTAGAAATAAAACGTACCTATAAGTGACACCACGGATGTTTCAAAGTTATGCGTCTACTCTATCCCTAAATGAAGTAAGGACAAAAGGTGAATTGAAAAAAAACAGTCTCCTTTTTTCACGTTCACTAGCGTAATATAACCCAAGCTTTTAGGTGTAAACATAGTCGAATATAAACCACGCTCAAAACGTACCATGTGGCGGCTAGAGGGCGTGAAAATTTTTAAAAACGTCTGTCGCTACCTCTTTTTCAATAATATGTCAGCAGTCTCATTATACAACGAACCTTTTGTCATATATCTGAAGCGACGCCAATTTCTAAGAGAATATTCGATTCAAAAACACAAGCCCATATCACTATGTAAAAAAAGTGAACGTAAGTATCTAACTTTGACTTACCTGAATCTTTCTGTTGAAATGTAAAGTAGGTGGACAGTGTCTCAACACCAGTTCTCCCCAGACGCAGTAGTAGAAGGCATTACAGTCAGTTTCGTGAGGCAGCAGCCAGTGGATACGAGGGTTCACAGGGCATCCATTGGGCAAGAACTCGTCAGGTATTTCAATTGGAGGTGTGGTAGTGGTGGTGGTGGTGGTACTGGGTGTGGTTGGACATGGAGTCGTAGTCGTGGTAGACGTTGTAGTCGGTGGAGGCGTTGTCGTCGTACTGGTCGTAGACGTTGTAGTCGGTGGAGGCGTTGTCGTCGTAGTGGTCGTAGTACTCGTTGTAGTCGGTGGAGGTGTAGTTGTCGTTGTCGTAGTCGTAGTACTCGTGGTAGTAGGTGGAGGCGTAGTTGTCGTAGTCGTAGTACTCGTTGTAGTCGGTGGAGGCGTAGTTGTCGTAGTCGTAGTACTCGTTGTAGTCGGTGGAGGCGTAGTCGTTGTAGTCGTCGTAGACGTCGTAGTTGATTCGGTCGTTGGAGGCGGAGTTATAGTTGTTGTTGAAGTAGTTGACGAAGTCGTTGTTGGAATATTACGGTCCTCACAATCTACATTTTGTGGCCAGTCACAACGCCATGTGTCCAGGTTAAACCAAAGATTAGACGGGCAACTCATCTCAACGGGCTTGCCGAATGTACATTTATAGAATTTTTCACAATCCTCGTGTCTGAGCAACCATTCAATTTCCCAATTTGATTCCTGCTCTTTCGGGCATTCTTCTAATTGGGCCCGCCCCACGGCCGCGTACACGATGACCAATAATATAATTATTCCTAAAAATATAAACAACTTTAATCTAAATATGAAATAATAAAATATAATTAAAATTCATTTCGAGAAATGTTTAGTGTCGAACCGGTCACAGAATTAAACTATTTCACAGGCACTAACCTTTCATTGTGAATTTCAGATCCAATTGAATACTCCAGCCGCGCTTCTTATTAGTTTTATACCTTAACTAAAGTAGGAAACCATGTTCTTTTAATCTATTAGATGAGTAGATGATCAATTAATGTATTGCTTATCAACATTTAGTGGTCGCAGACTATCAAAACTGTTATATAAATATATAAATAAATCACTTTCAATTTGATAAAGTACAATACCTAACTTATACACCAAATTAGTAAAATTACATGATTAGCAGTATTTGAAATTATTTGCTGTTATGTTGTTAGAAGATATCCTGTTTCTGCGTACTACAAAACAAACTACAAAGTTCTAATATCACAAGTGTACATACATATTATAAAGTTTATTATAAAGTTTATAATATAAATCTCATTCGTGAGCAGTCATTCGTAGTGAGAGAAGATACTAAACCGTTCTGTATTACGATACCTATTGAAGAAAAGTAAATGAAAAGTATTTTTTACAAAATATGTACCACAATAATAAATGATAAGTTTGTACACGGTTAGGTCGGAAGAAGTAACTGATCTCTCGAACAAAAAGTTTGGGATAGTTTCTCCGAAACGACACATTTTAATATTTATATATTTTCACCGATGTTGTAGGTTGATGTTTAGGTTAGAAATTAAAAAAAGCTGTTATATACATTCAGAAACAAAACTTACTGCGTACTACGTACGGTAGAACATTTAGACTTATTTAACTACTTCAAAATTTAATATTCTTATATTAAACCATAAACAATTTTCATACCCCACCCAAAAAAAAAAATATTTTAATAATTAAAAATAGTAGCCTGAACCAAACAAACAGTAATAGATTTATTAGAACACTATTATATTTTTAACGCAGACGGCTTGGTATCTGTTGAGATATAACAGTTAAAGCATTAACTGCCGAAAGAAATTGTTGAAGGCAAATCCTCCGCTAAGCGTCGGACACCAGTGACCGACATGGCGCTAATGAGTGATGCAATAATTTAATTGGCGAATCTTAACATTTAACTCAACAGTAAATTTTGAAAATCAGTATATAGGGTACTCCCACACGTAGGTTAGAATGTGGTGGCTACCCGCTATTTTTTTTTAACCATTCGTTAGGTTACTTCAAGCCCTGCTTAACCCCTATGACCCCTGGATGACACGTAGATCTACTCGTGACAAAATTTTCTATTGTGTCTTATAAACCGGCAGACAAAGAGTTAATAAATAAGACCTAATATCTCGTAAAAGGGTGTAAGATGGAAACCACGTTTTTAGTGTCTATATTTTTCAGGACATAACTTATTAAAACACTTTAATTAGCTTGCTTAGATTTTATTCATAGAAAATGTTGTAGAGTATAAAATATGCAAAAAATTAAGTATAAATTATTTTCACATTGTCTTGTTTAAATTCGTTTTAATTATTGTGGTCTTCGGGTAAAATTATCTCAGTAATAGCCTGGATGTCAAATGTTTGTTGAATGTAGCTGGGCATCCGGCAGCCCAAGGCCAGTCGCAAACCTGTAGAAAAAAAAACGTTAATTATTAGAAAAAATAACATACACGAACGCGTTTCACGAACAACAAGAAGTAAGGTTTAGGTTTCTAGAAATAAGCCTATTCTCATAGTACGCGTGATCCTGTGTCGCGAATTACATTTAAAATTATACACATCGCATCGAGACCAAAAATAATAATTGTTACACATTGTTAAATTTTATATTCGCATGGTTCAATGCGCCAACCCACGACATCTATATATTAATACGTGATGCAAAAACTTTGGACCGCTTTTAACGAAAATTGCGCGGACGTAGGAGCATAAAATTTGGTACACTTATAGTTTATGTGTAGGAGAAGTGCCTAACGCTAATATTTTTCAAAAATCATGCTTATAAAGTACATTAAATCAATAAATAAAACATTGACAAACAACACACAACACACACAAACACACACACACACACATGCATAGTATCTGATCGTATTTGACAATACGTCAAAATCGATAGACATTGCGATGATATTCTCACGTCTCATATGAATAGAGTTTTATAAAAGAGTTTGTTTGAGTTTGAGTTAAATAAAAATTATCCTTGAACGTATGTTAAGTGGTATTGTAAATTAAATCGTATATGGTTGAATTTCGACCACTAGGCGACCACTAGTATTAATAATACGTAGATAAAACAAATCAGCTTAGTAGTGGTATCTAGCTACGTTATGTTTAAATATTAAACGTTTCTCGAAGTGACATCGTGCGTTATTTCAAATCAACATATTATTGTAGGTAACGCCCGGCCCAAAAAAAAATTTAATGCCGTCTGGCATTCTTAGGTGAAGTGAGCAAAAGACGTGAAAAGAAGACAGAGGTCTCCTTAGTTCACCTGGGTGATGTTATCCAAGCTTTTAGTGTAAACAATGTGACATAAACCACGCTCGGAGCTCTCTTTCAATACTATTTTAGGAGTCTATATAGAGCGAACCTTTTGTCATTCATTTGAAGCGACGCTAATTTCTATGAGAATTCTAATAAAAAAACATAAGCCCCTATCCTTATGTAAAAAAGTGAACGTGATTATCTAACTATGACTTACCTGAAGCTTTCTGTTGAAATGTAAAGTAGGTGGACAGTTCCTCATTACCAGTTCTCCCCAGACGCAGTAGTAGAAGGCGTTACAGTCAGTTTCGTGAGGCAGCAGCCAGTGGATACGAGGGTTCAGAGGGCATCCATTGGGCAAGAACTCGTCAGGTATTTCAATTGGAGGTACGGTCCAGATGGTGGTGGTGGTTCTGGTAGTGGTGGTGGTTCTGGGGGTGGTTGTGGTGCTGGGGGTGGTGGTGGTGCTGGGGGTGGTGGTGGTGCTGGGGGTGGTGGTGGTGGTGGTGGTGCTGCTGGTGGTAGTTGGCAATTTTGTAGTTGGGATGGGATCTTCAGTTGTTGTAGTTGGGATGGGATCTTCAGTTGTCGTAGTCGAAGTCGTAAAATATTCATTTTCATTCGAATCCTCTGATGCCTGCCCAGGAATATTACGGCCCTCACAATCTACGTTTTGTGGCCAGTCACATTCCCATGTTTGTAGGTTAAACCAAAGGCCTGCCGGGCAATTCATCTCAATGGGCTCGCCCAAAGTACATTGATAGAATTTTTCGCAATCATCGTGTCTGAGCAACAATTGAATATTCCAATTGGTTTCCTGTTCTTTTGGGCATGCTTCTAATTGGGCCTGCCCAACGGCCGCGTACACAATGACCAATAATGCAATTATTCCTAAAAATATAAACAACTTTAATCCAAATATATAAAACAAAGACATCTGTGGGATCAATTTTCATGTTATTTGATTTGTTGGATTTTTCTTCTTCTCTAATAATAGAATACATCTTAATAACCATAAATCTCGACGAGTATCTACATAATTATGAAAGATGTATACAACGTGTAACAAAATACCCATATACATCAAGAAGCCCCGATGAATAGAGGTTGAATAGAATCTCTACACAAAGCTTCAGCTACTTGGTATCGCATAGTTCTTGATTTCAAATCATACAAACGTGTCAATACACTACAGGGATCACTCGCTAATATTACGAAACATTTCTTCTGTCAATCTGTCGGAGCTGCGGATTACCTAGCGGGTTTACCGGGGCTCCGGCTCGAAAAGCAGGAGAAGGAAAGGGGTGGTTTTTAGTCAGTAAGAGTCTGACACTCCCTCTTGCCTCGCCCAAGGCGGGAGAAGATATTGCATGATTTTCCCCCTTCAAAAAAAGGCGGTACAAAGTTCGCCGGGTCAGCTAGTAAAATAATAAATGAATAAAAATACTTATCCATTTCAAAAATGCATTGAATAATTTTTTGTTTAATATCGAACCGGTCGCAAAATTTAATTATTTCACTGTCACTTACCTTTCATTGTGAGTTTCAGATCCAATTGAATACTCCAGCACCACTTCTAATGACATTTATACTTGAACCAAAGTAGGAAACAATGTTCCTTTAATCTATTACATGATCAATTAATGTATCACAACATTTTGTGGTCGCAAACTATCAAAACTGCAACATAAATATACAGGGCGTCCTAAATTTAACTTGACTTGTATATATATACTAATCATATAATATATATTGTATATGTATATATATACTATTTACTAATTCCGTTTTTCAAAACGTTATGGGATCCCGTGCTTATTTTAAATGTATTTAGTCCCATTCGTTATTTCCTATGAAAGAAGAGAGAAGAAAACTAGACCGCTCTGTATTCCGATATATAAATATGCAAGAAAAGTAAATGAAGTCTTCCAAACAAAATATACATTACAACAATAAATCCAGTTTGTACACGGTTACGTTGGAAGAACTAAATGATGGTACGAACATAGTTTGGGATAGTTCTCGTCAGTTCCTGGGAGGCCTATGTTGCAGCAATATTGAGCAATGGGTGTCTTATGGCTGATAAACATGATGATGATGATACGTTGGAAATATATCGAATTTAGTAACTGGCATGATCGTTTACATTTGAGATATTCTAACAATTGTTAAAGATCTCGATGACAAGATGACAAACGATATTTTCTAATAAATTCTTTTTATAATTATTAATTTCTTTTTTATTTCTTGAGATTTAATACTTGAGTATAAAGTTTGCAATATTAGAGGCAACCACGGTACTCGCAGGTTATTTTATTTGGCCTGTATATGAAGTAAATACCGACAATCTAAATATTTATTTTCAAACACCCCACATTATAAAATTTATTAATAATATCCATTACACATAGTCATGTATAACTTAATTTCCATTATCTGTCCATACAATGTTAAAGTTAAAGATAAAAAGCAGTCGTTGCTTTGCGGAAGCAAAACGCATATAATTTTGAAATTATTCCGCGCATCTACACCGCAGTTATTGTTTGTTGATAGACGTTTCCAAGTGTTACTCTGCAACAGCCGACAGCCAAGTTAATAATATAAAGTAATTAAGCCACATAAGTTACAGATTGTTACCTTATGTTATGTTGCATTTTGTTGCTCCACAAAAGTTAACTGCGGTGTGGATACACGGTAAGGCGATTAAGAATATCTGTGAGTAGGTAACAAATATTATTTTAATAAACCTACAGCCTTGGCCAAAAGTATTGAGCACCCATGACATCTTTGAGTTTTATGCGAAGTATCAAATAGAAATAAAACAAATATTTTTTTAAAGGTTTATTTTACTATTTATTAATTGAAAATGAATATTTTGTATGTCCACTCTTTGCCTTTATTACGGCAGAAATTATTTTTGATTTAGAGCTAACAAGATTTTTACAGTCTTTAGCAGTAATCGCGTTCTATTCTAGGCACAGATAGCGTTTCAAATCTTCTCTGTTGATAATAGTGTGGCGCCTAACTCTGCGCTTTACTAAAACCCATAAATATTCTATGGGGTTTAGATCTGGCGACTGGGCAGGCCAGTCAAGAAGCTCTACGTTATTTTCCCGGAATCATGCCATAGTGCGGGCAGATTTGTGGCAAGGTGCGTTATCCTGCTGGAATTTACTAATATCCATGATCCTGTCGCCGAAAAGTTTCGTGAATGAAGGCAGGAACTCAGTTTCTAGTAAATTTATGTACTTAGAAGAGTCCATGTGGCCCTCTCACACGAACAATTCGCCAACTCCAGAATCGGTCATGCAACTCCAGACCATTATGCTGCCGCCGCCGTGTTCTACGGTTGGGACCACATCCTCTGGCTTAAATTCTTCGCCCACCCGGCGACGCACAAGGGTCACAACAGGGGTACCAAAAATCTGCTATAAAGAGAAAAATATTGAGTTCCGGAAAACAAAAGAACTTCATCTATGCGTTTGGATTTTAAACCATTTTATATTATTTTATTAGGGCATTCAATATAGTTACTTACCTCTAAGTTAGATTCGTCTGACCACACAACATTTGACCACTCTGCAGTGGTGAAAGTTCGGTGTTATACCGAGTTTTTTTGTTGTTGTCGGGAGCCATGGCTTCTTCCTAGCGTTACAACCTTTCGGACCAGCTTCCTGAAGTCTTCTACAAGTAGTTCGAGCAGAAATTGATTCCTTATTTTGTTCTGACAACTCAGCAGCGAGCTCTGAAGATCTTTTTTTCCTATTTTTTAACGACTCTCTCGGTAACTGACCATCCTGACGGTCTGTGGTGATGCGTTTGCGCCCGGTTCTTGGTCTATTTTGATGTGATCGGATAGCATAGAATCGCTGAATAGCAAATTGCAAGGATCGGCGCGAACATTTCACAGTTTTGGAAATCTCTACTTGTGATTTCCCTTGCTCATGCAGAAGCTGTATCTCCACTCGTTTTTCTGAAGAAAGTTCGTTTCGTTTTGGCATATTGCAACGATAATACTTATAACTTTGAAATAAAATACCAAAAACGCACTGGATCACTGGATGTTGTCAAAACGAGCGATGGTAGCGAACTGATAAATAAATACAAACATTGTAAAAATCACATTTTATTACACCTAGGTGTTTTATT
This sequence comes from Spodoptera frugiperda, assembly GCF_023101765.2. NCBI lineage: Eukaryota > Metazoa > Arthropoda > Insecta > Lepidoptera > Noctuidae > Spodoptera > Spodoptera frugiperda. The sequence goes on along the minus strand of NC_064214.1, from coordinate 3,640,046 downwards.
CCTAGCTACGGCATAAATCATTGTTTTTAAATCTTTGTAGATAGCCGACAAACAAATACTTCAACAGTAGATTTAGTTTTCTCCCATACTTATCGTGATCGAGCGAAATTTGTAAGGTGCTCAATACTTTTGGCCAAGGCTGTATAGTAATAGTACTATTTCAACTTACTTTGTTATTCTTCTTTTTATGCTCACTTTTTATGCATATAAGTGGGAATCAAAATGTTAAGTTATGTATGACTATACATATAGATACTAAATCTATACAATAAGCTAAGTATATAAACTAAAACATATAACCTAAGCAATTCTAGGTAAATATATATTAAGGTTCTTTTGTCATATAGACTAAAATATTGCTACACATATAATTGACTCATTTGTTTTGTATCCACAGAGAAGAAACAAGAACTGCAGTTATGGGTCGACCGATATGGGTATTCTGGAAACATGAAATATAGAATCAGGTCGAAGACGTGAAATAAATCCAAAAATGAATTCATTGTCTAGCCACTCGTAAACTCGTACTAAGGGTACTCTTAGTACGAGTTTGCTTTACGTTTAAAGTTACAGGACATTGTGCCTGAACGCAAGGTGTATTCGAGTTATTTCCAATACTTTATTCTCCACACGCGTAACAACGCGCGCGTGCTAATTTTTCAATCTGTGATATCACCTTCATTCTGCTCGCTGCGTATTGCAGCAAGTCAGCACTAATCTTAAGAATTACAAAAATCTATAATAGCTCATCGATAAAGGAAAACCAATGTCATTTTAGCTACAATAAAACATTAGATAAGTTGGATGACGGTGAGACGTAAAATATTGTGGTGCAGAAACATGTGCGGTCTAATAGGACTGACTTTTCTGATAGTGAACGAATTACTTTGGTGGAAACAAAAGTGTATCATTTGAATTTATTTTGTTTAACCGATAATTTATTGTAAACCTTATTAAAAAACACTTAATACAAACACTCAAAAACTAACTACAGTGGACTTATTTTAACATATTTTTAAAAATATACCATCTAGTTGGTATAAGAATATACCAGATAGAAATAAGTGATTTTTTGCATTTTGTACAATGTGTCAAAATAACTCCACTATAGTTAAAACATATTTAGTGATTTTTTGCAGTTAATGATTTCTTGCAATAAGCCTACAATTTATACAGAGAAAACATTCATAATTGTTCAACATTCCACATTTGTCCACTATGTACCAAGAATCTCGAAAGGCCTGGAGTAGACGGTAACTTCATAGAAATTATCTTAATTTCCATCCATTTCATATGTTGATTCACTTAATTACTAATTTTGGTCAAATTAAAGGACAGAACCATATGTATGGAATCTGGGCGAGGGGAGGCCCTCAAAGCAACATGCAGCTTTTTAAATTAAACAATCCTTACTTACAAATCTATGATCAATTGCTAGTATGTCTGGAGATATGTCTTCCAAAAATTATTTCAGTGTAAGGCATTCGCGAAAACTAGCGAAGTAGGCCCAGTAGGTATGCCAAAAAGTGCATTATCCTCTTTGAGCTAATTTGAACACGTTTTTTACAAATACGGTATTGCAACAGCTCTAGAAAGCCAGCCGTATGTGCCCTCACTAAGTCTTCATATTTAGAATGGGTCACGACTGCTTCAGTTTTACGATGACTTTCGTGTTTTAGTATTTCTTACATTTTCATATCATAATTTTAGTTTTTCGTTGAAATATTTAGTTGTATTATGTTTCTGTGAACGAGTACTACTTGTAGTTTCATTTTAATAATATGAGTGATCCCCATACTGTATATTATTTGTACCTAATATTACAATAATAAAGGATAGCTAAGGAGCCCATAGCTAAATAATATCACGCATGAGTCAATCTCCAAGATTAAACTATGCTTCCCGAGGTTAGTTTTTGTATAAGTGGAAATTCATTATCGAACTAGTAGAAGTAGAAGGGGTGTGAACTATGAGATTTGGAATGTTTATCTCATAATTAAATGACCTACGATCATTATATACCTAGTTCAGGATCACTCTTCTCAGCAACATTCTAGGTACTATAAGTCCGAAACCACTGACTTTTGACCTTAGCTGTAATATTAAGTTTTATTCTGCATAAGAATACCTATCCATAGATTGGTATCTTATTCCTATTGAGAGGTGGGTCCAACATTACCCGTTGTTCTTTTAAATAGTATAATTATGTTATGAATAGCTATTAAGTTATTCATCCGCAACATTTTTTTACAATTGTTATCCTATTTTTTATTTGTCTACTTACTAATTAGTAAGCAAGAAGTAGAGAAATAAGTAGGCAGTCATATTCAATGGAACTTATTTCTTTTTGTCATATTCAATGGAACTTCTTACTTATTACTGCTTATTTGTAATAAAAATAGATATTGGTTTATTAACAATCTGCTTCTTTTGTAGTCTGATTTCATGACACAGGAACCAAAAAAAAATGCAAATTCGTATGAAATGACCCACACGAGTATATTGCATAACGCTGTAAATGATAGTTGTGTCCATGTGTGGCCTGCTAACTGATTGACCGAGTGTACTTTCTAAAATAATTACACTACTGACATGACGATGAGGGAAACATTGTGAAGAGACCGAGACTTATAATTTCTAATTGTAAGTCTGACATTTTAAGTTCGCCTTCAGCAAGCACAGTGATTATTGCTAATTTTTTGAGAAGGACCGAGTAAAAATACCTTATATAATTTAATTTTTCTGTCAACCTTCCATCACTATTTAAAACATAAGTACCTAGTAAATTAAAACTTACCTTCAAAATTATTGTACCTAGTAAGTTGACTACCTCATTGGTCGAGTCGACTGCCGGACAAGGGGTCTTGGGTTCGATTCCCGGGTCGGGCAAAGTATTATTGGGGAGGCCAGTCAACTCTGATTTAGGCAAAAAGTTATTATATCACAAATGTTTACCTACCTATTAAAAAGTGTATAATATAAATCTCATTCGTGTAAAATTGAACTTATCGTAGTTACTATAAAAACAATGAATACCTGCGTAATTTAAATGTATTCAGTCCCATTCGTTTTTTAGGCGCTTTGCACATGGAGCAATTATTGGAGCAACTGGCAACTGGCAACTAGCTGTTTACATATATTTCAATTGAACCGCGCACACATAGCAACTCGAGTTTCGAGTTCCGGTAATCGTCAACAGTTTTCAGTTGCTGTAGTCGATGACTAAGATAGTTCCTAATTGCCGCAACTAGCAACTGTTAAATATTATACCGGTTTTTAAAGTTGCCGTCGACGGCGACGACGTAATAAAATGAGAACAAGTGCTGCTTCTTCGATATCCATTGTCACACTGAACGCTGATCGCTGCGTAGATTTAGCAACTCGGTTATGAAAGTTGCTCACAGATTGCCATAAAATTGCGGCAAACGTAAACGTTATAGCAACTATCAACTTTTTACAAGAAACTTTTAAAATGTTGATAGTTTCCTCAACTTAAGTTGCTCCATGTGCAAAGCGCCTTAACGTGAAAGGAGAGAGAAAATATTTACTAAACCGTTCTGTATTACAATACCTATTGAAGAAAATGAAAAGTATTTTTAGAAAATATGTATCACAATAATAAATGATAAGTTTGTACACGGTTAGGTCGGAAGAAGTAACTGATCTCTCGAACAAAAAGTTTGGGATAGTTTCTCCGAAACAACACATTTTAATATTTATATATTTTCACCGATGTTGTAGGTTGATGTTTAGGTTAGAAATTAAAAAAAGCTGTTATATACATTCAGACACAAAACTTACTGCGTACTACGTACGGTAGAACATTTAAAGACTTATTTAACTACTTCAAAATGTAATGTTCTTATATTAAACCATACACAATTTTCATAACCGACCGAAAAAATATTATTATTTTAATAATTAGATATAGTAGCCTACACCAAACAAACAGTAATAGATTTATTAGAACACTATTATATTTTTAACGCAGACGGCTTGGTATCTGTTGAGATAGAACGGTTAAAGCATTAACTGCCGAAAGAAACTGTTGAAGGCAAATCCTCCGCTAAGCGTCGGACACCAGTGACCGACATGGCGCTAATGAGTGATGCAATAATTTAATTGGCGAATCTTAACATTTAACTCAACAGTAAATTTTGAAAATCAAAATATAGGGCACTCCCACACGTAGAATAAGTTAGATTTTTTTATGGAACACGCCGGTAACCGAGCAGCCGTATCACCTGATGGTAAGCAATCGCCGCAGCCCATGGACACTTGAAACACCAGAGGCGTTACAAGTGCGTTGCCGGCCTTTTGGGCCGTAAGCGTATTTTCAGTGAGGCCGTGGTGTCACTCCGGTCGAGCCGGCCCATTTGTGCTGAAGCATAGCTCTCCCACACTTAGAATGGTAGATATTCGTTATAATTTTTTTGAACCATTCGTTAGGTTATTTCAAGCCCTGCTATACCCCTGGTATGATGAAACGTATATCCACGCGAGACAAAATATGTTTTCTATTGTGTCTCATATACTGGCAGACAAAGAGTTAATAAATAAGACCTTATATCTCGTAAAAATATGTAAGATGGTGTTGTTATGGAAACCACGTTTAGTGTCTATATTGTTCGGGAGATAACTTATTAAAACACTTTAATTAAAGCTTGCTTAGATTTTATTCATAAAAAAAGGTGGAGAGTATAAAATATGCCAAAAAAAAAGTATAAATAATTTTCACATTGTCTCATTTAAATTCGTTTTAGTTATTGTGGTCTTCAGGTTAAATTATCTCAGTGATTGTCTGGATGTCAAATGTTTGTTGAATGTAGCTGGGCATCCGGCAGCCCAAGGCCAGTCGCAAACCTGTAGAAAAAAAAATGATACGTTATTAATAAAAAAAAATAACATACAATTTTTACCTACGATAAGAATAAGTGTTATTTCTTAGAAATAAGCTTATTCTCGTTGTTACTTCATCATTTTAACGTTAATATCTGTAATAGAGCAAAAATACTGAATATGTTTAATTGACGAAAATCATGTTTTCCGGTTCGACCCCCAGGCTTAGTGTACTGTGGGCCACATGATGACCCCCATGGCGTTCAACGTGTTAAAGGTGGAGATGGTTGTTTTTTTTATTTCCCTTTCGTCATATCTATCTGTCCGTCCAACCGTATGTCACAGCCATTTATTTCAGAAACTGTTTGTCCTACATAGTTGAAACTTTGTACCTAAGTTGATGTATTCTGGTAACCGCTAATCGAATTTTAATTAAAATTAATAAATTAAAAATTAAAGGGGGGCACTCCGTACATGGTACTGATTAAAAAAATGTTTTTCAGCTAACCTAACCGTGATAAAAGAATTGAGAATTGAAATAAAGACAAATGTCTCCTTTGTCACCTGGGTGATACTATCCAAGGTTTTAGTGTAAACAATGTGAAATAAACCACGCTCGGAGCTCTCTTTCAATTCTATGTCAGGAGTCATTTTTCATTCAGTCGTATTCATTATACAGCGAACCTTTTGTCATACATCTGAAGCGACGCTAATTTCTATGAGAATATTCAAATCAACAAACACATACTCATATCACTACGTAAAAAACGTAAACGTAAGTATGTATCTAACTTTGACTTACCTGAAGCTTTCTGTTGAAATGTAAAGTAGGTGGACAGTTCCTCATTACCAGTCCTCCCCAAACGCAGTAGTAGAAGGCGTTACAGTCAGTTTCGTGAGGCAGCAGCCAGTGGATACGAGGGTTTACAGGGCATCCATTGGGCAAGAACTCGTCAGGTATTTCAATTGGAGGTATGGTGGGGGAGGAGGTGGTGGTGGTGGTGGTGCTGGTGGTGGAGCTACTCTCCACAGGAATATTACGGCCTTCACAATTTACGTTTTCTGGCAAGTCACAGTGCCGTGTGTTCATGTTAAACCAAAGGCCTGACGGGCAAGTCATCTCAATGGGCTCGCCCGAAGTACATATAAAGAATTTGTCGCAATCCTCATGTTTGAGCATCACTTGAACGTCCCCGTTGGCTTCCTGATCTTTCGGGCATTCTTCTAATTGGGCCCGCCCCACTACCGCGTACACGATGACCAATAATGTAATTATTCCTAAAAATATAAACAACTTTAATGTAAATATCTATAATTATATAAAATAAAGACAGGTTTGTTTCAACAATGTACAACAATGTTTCATATTCCATGTATAACTCGACATCTGCGGGACCAATTTTAATGGACTTTGATTCGTTGGATTTATTATTAATTGTACATAACATAACATTCATCTTAAAAGCAATAAAACTCGACGAGTACGTAATTATGAAAGAGATATATATACGTTTATTGTATTAAGTTCATCAAAACTTAAATTAGCTAAAAGATGATACAACATTCATTGACTGTTAGGCGGTACAAAGTTCGCCGGGTCAGCTAGTAAAATAATAAGTGAATAAAAATACTTATCCATTTCAAAAATGCATTGAATAATTTTTTGTTTAATATCGAACCGGTCGCAAAATTTAATTATTTCACTATCACTTACCTTTCATTGTGAGTTGCAGATCCAATTGAATACTCCAGCACCACTTCTAACGACATTTATACCTTAACCAAAGTAGGAAACAATGTTCCTTTAATCTATTACATGATCAATTAATGTATCACAACATTGTGTGGTCACAGACTATCAAAATATATAGGGCGTCCTAAATAAAACTTGAAAGTTATGGGTATGCTTATTTTAAATATATTTAGTCCCATTCGTTATTCCCTTTGAAAGGAGAGAGATAAAAACTAGACCGCTCTGTATTCCGATATATAAATATGCAAGAAAAGTAAATGAAGTCTTCCAAGCAAAATATACATTACAACAATAAATCCAGTTTGTACACGGTTACGTTGGAAGAAGTAAATGATGGTACGAACATAGTTTGGGATAGTTCTCGTCAGTTCCTGGGAGGCCTATGTTGCAGCAATATTGAGCAATGGGTGTCTTATGGCTGATAAACATGATGATGATGATGATACGTTGGAAATATATCGAATTTAGCAACTGGCATGATCGTTTACATTCGAGATGTTCCAAAAATTGTTCAAAATCTCTCAAAAGATCTCTCTATTCTCATCGTATTTTTTAAGTTTTTGGACTAAGTTATGGTTATTATTACGATATTTCGCAATAAGTTCTTTTTGTATTTAACAAATGTTTTTAAACTTTATTTATACCTGAGTATAAAGTTTTGCAACTTTTGGGTGACCCTTTTATGAAGTAAATACCAACAATCTGAATATTTAATTTCAAACACCCCACATTATAAAATTTATTAATAATATCCATTACACATAGTCATGTATAACTTAATTTCCATTATCTGTCCATACAATGTTAAAGTTAAAGATAAAAAGCAGTCGTTGTTTTGCGGAAGCAAAACGCATATAATTTTGAAATTTAACCGCGCATCCACACCGCAGTTACTTTTTGTTGATGGACGTTTCCAAGTGTTACTCTGCAACAGCCGACAGCCAAGTTAATAATATAAAGTAATTAAGCCACATAAGTTACAGATTGTTACCTTATGTTATGTTGCATTTTGTTGCTCCACAAAAGTTAACTGCGGTGTGGATACACGGTAAGGCGATTAAGAATATCGGTGAATAGGTAACAAATATTATTTTAATAAATCTATAATAATAGTACTTTTTCAACTTTGTTATTCTTAATTTTTTATGCTCATTGTATACTTTTATGCATATAAGTGGGAAACAAAATCTTAAGTTATGTATGTCTATACATATAGATACTAAATCTATACAATAAGCTAAGTATATAAACTAAAACATATAACCTAAGCAATTCTAGGTAAATATATATTAAGGTTCTTTTTGTCATGTAGACTAAAATCTTGCTACACATATAATTTACTCATTTGTTTTGTATCCACAGAGAAGAAACAAGAACTGCAGTTATGGGTCGACCGATATGGGTATTCTGGAAACATGAAATATAGAATCAGGTCGAAGACGTGAAATAAATCCAAAGATGATTTCATTGTGTAGCCACTAGTACCCTATTGTGCCTGAACGCAAGGTGTATTCGAGTTATTTCCAATACTTTATTCTCCACACGCGTAACAACGCGCGCGTGCTAATTTTCAATCTGTGATATCACCTTCATTCTGCTGGCTGCGTATTGCAGCAAGTCAGCACTAATCTTAAGAATTACAAAAATCTATAATAGCTCATCGATAAAGGAAACCCGATGTCATTTTGGCTACAATAAAACATTAGATAAGTTGGATGACGGTGAGACGTAAAATATTGTGGTCCAGAAACATGTGCGGTCTAATAGGACTGACTTTTCTGATAGTGAACGAATTATTTAATTATTTAGCAGATAATTGCTAGCCTTATTAATATAGCGACAACATTAATAATTGTTGAACAAGGTGAACCAAAACATTTAGTAGTAACTGAAAATATGTTGTCGAAATTTGCATTTTTGTATACTACTAGGAACATAGAAAGGTCTAGAGGAAACGGAAAAGTGATGTTATTGTCATCCTATTGTTTTACGTGTCTGTTTGATTACTCATTAAACATGATTGCCTTCTTATTTCTTTAAAAAATAAATTATTTGTAAAAAACATATTATTTTATTTACAATCTGAACTTTTTGTAGTTAAGAAAAAGAAGTTTCGTCGAAACTTCGCAAATTTCTTACCACATACTACATTTATTGCGAACTTTCGTGAATAAATATGAACGAATGAAATGAAACTTATGACGGGATATTTACCATGTTTATTCACTTCGATGGATTGCGATATTTCGGCACTGTTGCAAGCGCCATGATCACGTCATGATGATTATCATCATCATCATCCGTGAATAAACATAGTAAATATCCCGTCATAAGTTCTAATAATAGTGTTAGTGACTATGTCTGTTTAAAAACTTATATGAATAAAATGAAGATAAATACATAGGTTTTGATTTTAAATTAAAAATAAAACGTTATTTTAAGTAATTTCATTAGTAAATCAATAAAACCTACGGCCGAAAATTAAACGAAACTTCGGATTCGAGAACCGGAGTAGGCTCCCCAGATTTCATTATACAGGAAACAAAAAAAAACGAATCAAAGAAGATCAACATAGTAAAGAGTAAAGAAAAAATAATTCTTTTAGCTGGACTGGAAACCAATGTAATGTGTGCGTAATGGACAAATGTTTTTATGCAAATACGTATTAAATTACCCACACGTGTATATTGCATAACGCTGTAAATGATTGTTGTGTCCATATGTGGCCTGCTAACTAATTAGCTTGACCGAATGTACTTTCTATTTTCTAAAACTATTTACACTACTGAGATACGGTGAGGGAAGAATTGTGAAGAGACCGAGACATTTCAACTTCCCCTTGAGCAAGCATTGTGATTAATGCTCATTTCTTGAGAAGGACTAAGTAAGGATATGTGTCGGAGATAAGGTGTGGGCGATACTCTTCGTCACTCATAAGTAGCGGAATGTGTAGGCAGCAATAAAACAATAAAATCTTGAAATGATTGTTTATTTTCGTAAATTGCACTGTTACTATACCGTACATAATTATCTACTGATGGGGCCGACATTTCCTACCTACTACTCTGAGAAGAAATGCCGAAACAAACTCAGAGGTCTCAGTCTTTCAAAGTGGAAACATGGTTTACAAAGTACATCAAAGATAAGTCAACTCTAATTGTAATAATGTTCACTTTACTAAATGACAAATTCACAACACCCATTCTTATGATTGCAATCACTGATCACTGATCGACTGACAGTATTTCCAGTAAGTAGTCGTGCGCTCGGAATCTAAGACAAGAGTGAGTGCTGTCGTGCAATGTTTATTCGTCCACGTCCGTCGTTTATAGTCGGGAGTTGATTGCCGATGCTTGTCGGCATAAATCTTTCGAGCCTTTTGGGTTTTCTCGTGAACATCACGAACCACCAAAAGTACGGACGATATCTTCTTAACGCCCCACACTAATTTGCACACTACATACACTTCACTAAATGGATCGTCACATTCCATCCACCACACATTCCATGGTGTGACATCAGCATTAGTACTAAATTTGCGCCTAACAGTTCTCGAGAAGTACCGGTGAACGGCGTTAGGTAACGACCGCAGTGTCTCCACTAGGCACCTATTAGTTTCCGCTTGCATTTTGACGAAAGATTCTATAATGTTCAAGGTGATTCAAGGAACCGCTGTTATAAAACTTACTGCGTACTACGTACGGTAGAAGATTGAAAGACTTATTTAACTACTTCAAAATGTTATTTTAATGTAAAATGTAATATTCTTATATTAAACCATACACAATTTTCATAACCGACCGAAAAAATATTATTATTTTAATAATTAAATTAACCAAACTTAATTAAATTGAACCAAACAAACAGTAATAGATTTTTTTTAACACTATTATATTTTTAACGCAGACGGCTTGGTATCTGTTGAGATAGAACGGTTAAAGCATTAACTGCCGAAAGAAATTGTTGAAGGCAAATCCTTCGCTAAGCGTCGGACACCAGTGACCGACATGGCGCTAATGAGTGATGCAATAATTTAATTGGCTAATCTTAACATTTAACTCAACAGTAAATTTTAAAAATTGAATATAGGGCAATCCGACACGTGAGCAGATAGTTTAGAATAGTGCCTATTCATTATTATTTTTTTAAACCATTCGTTAAGTCACTTCAAGCCTTGCGTAATAAATAAGATTTAATATCTCGTAAAAAATGTGAGATGGTGTTATTATGGAATCTACGTTTAGTGTCTATGTTTTTCAGGAGATAACTTATTAAAAACACTTTAATTAGCTTGCTTAGATTTTATTCATAGAAAATGTTGTAGAGTATAAAATATGCAAAAAAAGTAAAGTATAAATTATTTTCACATTGTCTTGTTTAAATTCATTTTAATTATTGTGGTCTTCAGGTTAAATTATCTCAGTGATTGTCTGGATGTCAAATGTTTGTTGAATGTAGCTGGGCATCCGGCAGCCCAAGGCCAGTCGCAAACCTGTAGAAAAAAAAATGATACGTTATTAATAAAAAAAAATAACATACAATTTTTACCAACAACAAGAAATAAGTGTTATATCTAGAAATAAGCTTATTATTTTTATTGTAACTTTCGTGAGACATACTAAATTAATTATCATGTTAACATAATTAAATAAGCTCATTCTCATTGTTACTTCATAATTTTAACGTTAATATCTTTAAGTACTTTATAGGTGGAGATGGTTGTTCTCCTTTTAGGGAGCCGTAGCCAAATGGCAAAAAAACGTAACCCTTATAGATTCGTCATATGACTGTCTGTCCGTCCGTCCGTATGTCACAGCTATTTATTTCCGAAACTGGCTTACATAGTTGAAACTTTGTAAGTTGATGTATTCTGGTAGCCGCTATTCGAATATTAAATAAAAAATAATAAAATAAAAAACTGATTCCAAAAAATTTTTTTTTTTTCATCTAACCTAACCGTGATGGGTGACTATGGATAGGGCTTTAAAAAAGACATTAAGGTTCCTAAAACCATTTTTCGTCAAAATCAATCGTTTGATAGATAGACACTCCCAAAGTGGAAAAATGTGTGCCCCCCCCCACCCCTCTAACTTTTAAAATAAAGGAGTGAGAAAACTAAAAAAAAAATATGTTGTAGATTTCAAAAAAACTTTCAACGAAAATTGATTTGAACGAGATATCATTACTAGTTTTTAAGAAATAATATATTTTCAAAAAACGCAAATATAACTTTGGCGTTCATACAAACAATATGTAAAACCAAGTTATTTTATAACTTTTATATTATTTCATCTACTTGCTGCTACGCTACTGCGGGAATCGACTCTGTTACACGTTGCGCGGAATATGCATATACAACGAGTATCAATATTGCGGTCATATTTTCATTGAAATAAAAATAAGTCATCTACCTTCTCAGGTGAAGTCCTTATTTCACCTGTAAGTTGAAATAAAGACAAATGTCTCCTTTGTTCACTTGGGTGATATTATCTAAGCTTTTAGTGTAAACAATGTGAAATAAACCACGGTCGGAGCTCTCTTTGAATACTAGGTCAGGAGTCTCATTATAGAGCGAACCTTTTGTCATACATCTGAAGCGACGTTAATTTCTGTGAGAATATTCGAATCAAAAAACATAAGCCCGTATCATTATGCAAAAAAGTGAATGTGAGATTCTAAATTTGACTTACCTGAAGCTTTCTGTTGAAATGTAAAGTAGGTGGACAGTTCCTCATTACCCGTCCTCCCCAGACGCAGTAGTAGAAGGCGTTACAGTCAGTTTGGTGAGGCAGCAGCCAGTGGATACGAGGGTTCGCAGGGCATCCATTGGGCAAGAACTCGTCAGGTATTTCAATTGGAGGTACGGTGGAGGTGGTGGTGGTGGTGGTGGAGTTACTCACCACAGGAATATTACGGCCCTCACAATTTACGTTTTCTGGCCAGTCACAGATCATTGTTTTCTTGTTAAAGAAAAGGCCTGACGGGCAATTCATCTCAACGCCCTCGCCCTCGCCCCTACATAAAAAGAATTTGTCGCAATCTTTATGTTTGAGCAGCACTGGAACGTCCCCGTTGGCTTCCTGTTCTTTCGGGCATTCTTCTAATTGGGCCCGCCCAACGGCCGCGTACAAGATGACCAATGATGCAATTATTCCTAAAAATATAAACAACTTTAATCCAAATATATAAAACAAAGACAAGTTTGTTTCAACAATTATAACACGACATCTGTGGGACCAATTTTCATGTTATTTGATTTGTTGGATTTTTCTTCTTCTCGAATAGTAGAATACATCTTAAAAACAATAAATCTCGACGAGTACATAATTATGAGAGAGATATATATACGTTTAGTGTATTAAGTTCATCAAAACATAAATTAACTAAAAGGTGATACAACATTCATTGACTGTTAGGCGGTACAAAGTTCGCCGGGTCACCTAGTAAAATAATAAGTGAATAAAAATACTTATCCATTTCAAAAATGCCTTGAATATTTTTTTGTTTAATATCGAACCGGTCGCAAAATTTAATTATTTCACTGTCACTTACCTTTCATTGTGAGTTGCAGATCCAATTGAATACTCCAGCACCACTTCTAATGACATTTATACCTTAACCAAAGTAGGAAACAATGTTCCTTTAATCTATTACATGATCAATTAATGTATCACAACATTTTGTCATCAAAATTGCAACAGAAATATACAGGGCGTCCTAAATATAACTTGAAAGTTTTGAGTCCCCATGCAAATTTTAAGTCCCATTCGTTATTTCCTATGAAAGGAGAGAGAAGAAAATTAGACCGCTCTGTATTCCGCTATATAAATATGCAAGAAAAGTAAATTAAGTCTTCCAAACAAAATATTCATTACAACAATAAATCCAGTTTGTACA